>NW_028277216.1:317156-475735 GCF_059751315.1 Micrasema longulum
TTTTGACATGTGTCAAAATAAAGGTTATATTTTGTAATCAGTAAATGTTTTAGACTAGATTATACTAAAAACATAGATTGTTTGTGGGTTCCTATTAAGACATGTTACACAAATAAGGTCTTCAAATAGGTCAATGTAATGTACAATCAATGGTGCGTGTTATTTTTCATACTTTTTTATGTATATTAAATAATGTCCGAACCATCGGAGCACTCTAATCTTGATTACGTCAATAATGCGCGTCTCAGCCTTACATAATGCACGGATCTTGACATTTACAGTTTGTTTGTTTTTTTGTTTTTTTTTTATAAACTGTGCACGCATCACTATAGTCCTTAAAATAAAGCTTGATTAGAATGACAGCTGTCAAACTAGTTTCATTAGTGATGGGAAATTACTGATCACTGATCAAATCGATTTTATCAGTTATTTCGTGCAATCATGAAACTCTGTTTCCGAAAATTGATATTAAAAACGCAAAAACAAGCCTATTATAGTGTGTTTAACACAATTATTCACCGAAAAATGAGACATTTATTCTTTTTTCATGAACAATTTGTCTCGTCTCTAACGTTTTTGCAAAATGATGTAACCTTGTAAGAACGTCGTTAATAATTAGGTTTATTGTAGTTTTCTTTTAGTTTTAAAGCTGATTTTATATATTTGTGAATTTATTTTTCAAGCATTGTATTTAAAAAAAAATTGACACGCCAGATACAAATTATTTTTCATGTGTCAATATAAATAACTCCTTTGACGTTACTACAAAGTTATGTCGTCACTTTTTCTGACAACTGTCATTCTAATCATCTTACATTTTAAGGACTATAGTCATTCTTTAAAGTGCTATGCCGTGTGCTTAAGCTATAAGCCTTACTTATAAATCAGTAGCTCAGTCACAAATAACTATCGACGTGCTTAAAAACATGCTAAGCATTTGAGCGATCACACGAACAATAATAGACATTCAACAATGTTTGAGTATGTCCAAATGCTTGCAGACTGGCTGGATTTCCTCCCTAGGGAGTAATTCATATTTGAATGTATTTCAACAGAGAGGAAAAACATTTTTGAGAAGGGAATATGGAAGTCTAGGCATTTACAGGGCTTATGACCTGTCACTGGCTGGTTTAAGTGGCCACTTTACATACTGTGTAATTATATAAATAACTCCCTAGGGAGGAAATCCAGCCAGTCTGCAAGCATTTGGACATACTCAAACATTGTTGAATTAACTACCTGGTAAAAGAAAAAATAAATAAAATATAAATAAAAATTCAGGCGTTGCCTAGAAGGTGATTTGGTTCAATCGGATGAAGCTCACCCACGTGATTTTTTCAGCTCTTTTACTTCACAAAAGTCAACAGATGGAAGAGTTGAGGAAATGTAAATGTTCAACATGGGCAGAATGGTGAATGTGTATAAAGTGGTCACTTAAACCGGCCAATGACAGGTCATAAGCCCTGTAAATGCCTAGACTTCCATATTTTCTTCTCAAAAATGTTTTCCCTCTCTGTTGAAATAAATTTAAATAATGAAGATGCTTAAGTTATCGCAGTCATAAGTCAACGCGTGTGTAATCTCTAAGTCAACGCTCGTGTCGGTTTGTTTTTTGTTTTCCTCGTAAATAAATACAGTTTATTGGCGTTAATTTTATAAATAATACAATATATTGCATTTGCAAAGGAGTATTTTATACAAGACAAGACATATTGGCATATAAAAATATTTTTTTAGAACGAATAAAATTTATAAAAAAAAAAATTAAAAAAAAAAAATGGTTGCTTACATCTGCAGGGGAGAGACGAGGAGGGGGAGAGGGGAGTCTGGTACATTGTCAACCGCGCGGCCGCGCTCCCCTCGCTTCTCCCCTGCATAAGTAAGCAACTGTTTGTTTTTTATTTTTTTTATTTTTTTAAATTTTCTTCGTTCTAAACATTTTTTTAAATATGCTAATATGTCTTCTTTCCCATACTGATCATCGTGGTTTTGGATGTGACTAGGTTTTAAGAACACCCTGTATTATATCGATTGTATATCCATTATTATTAGCAATTTTTTATTAAATTTAATCCATTTTCTAAGTTATGTTTAGAAAGAGGAACATTTATTAAACTATGCAAAATTGAATGGAATGCTTAATGTTTTTGGAAGTAGGGTGGTTGGATGAGTTATCAATGACAATATCCGTGTAAGTTGGTTTTCGGAAAATGTTAAATTTTATTTGATTATTGATGTTCGTTAATGTCAAATCTAGAAAATTTAATTTATTCTCATTTTGGTCTTCTTAGGTAAATTTAATTTTGTCATCAAAAGTATTTATAAAATTAAGAATTGAAGTTAATTGACGTTCGTTTCCAGTCCAAATACAAAAAATATCATCAACATAGCGTTTATTTTTATTTATATCCCTACAGAGATGAGGTAGATTTTTTTCAAATTCAGGATTATGGATATTCGAGCGTTTACAGGGCTTATGACCTGTCATTGGCTGGGTTAAGTGGCCACTTTAAGTAGGTACTACAACATTCCCCATTCCGCTTATTAGCGAATATCCACACAGGTAACATTTTTGATTTTTGTATATATGTTACTAAACGAGAAACCATTCACAAGCGAGTATAACATAGCGTTTCCATAAGAAGACATTAGTGATGTTAATTAAAGTATTATTAGAGTTTAATATTTTATTCTCAATGTTATTTCAAGACCAGTGCAACCAAAGGGCTTGTTGGAATTCCCGTCGCGAGTCCTGAAGTTTGGTTATAATATTTAATATTAAATTGGAAATAATTTTGATTTAAGCAAATGTTAAACTAACGACTTAAATCATTTGACTTTTTTCCTGGTAAATCCGATGGTTTTAAGGTATCTTTAATAATTAATATGTTTTTTTATGGGTGATACCGTGTGTGTTGGATTTGTTGCTACGTTTTGGCTACCTTTGCAGGAGCCATTCGCGGTAAACTGGGAGTTTTGTAGGAAAAAAAAGTATGTGTGTAAGTACTTGTAATTTGTACCGTGTCGCAGTTGGCAGCAGGCACATTTCTATTCATTTTTGTAGTATGTAGTGCTGGGAACCATGTTGAGTTTAATTTAAGCCCGTCGTCTTTGTTTGTGTTATTGTGGTCTCTCTTACTGGGTTTATGCAAAATTTTCTGTTCATTTTCTGCCAAAAAATATTCCGGTGTCTATAATATATTTCTCTATTGCAGATTTGTCAGGATGCCCAACTTTACACGCTCTTTTGTGTTTGTCAATCCTTTTCTTTGCTATGCGCACTGTTTGTCCCATGTACACATTACCACATCCTTGGCAACTTAGTTTATAAACAGGTTCCGTTTCCAAGGCATTCTTATCTTTTAGGTTCAATAAATGGTTCTTTATTTTTCCCACAGTCCTGAACGTTGTTCCAATATTATGTTTCTTCAGCACTCTGGCTATCCTGTCAGCTGTCAGCTATCAGCACTCTGGCTATCCTGTCAGCTGTCAGCTATCAGCTGTCAGCTGCCAGTAACATTCTGTACATATGGTAGGTATGCAGTTCCTCTGGTAACATCTTCGTCCTTGTTCTTCCTTGTAGCTTGCGATTTAATAATGTAGTCAATTTGCTTCTTCTTGTATCCATTACTATAATAGAAATGTGCCTACTGCTGACTGCGACACGGTACAAATTACTAGTACTTATTCACATACTTTTTTCTACAAAACACTCAGTTTACCCCGGTTATGGCTTCTGCAATGGTAGCCGAAACGTCGGGACAAATCCAACACACACGGTATCACCCAAAAAAGAAACATATTGATAACACTGACCGTGAAAACCTTCGCATCTATTTATCTTTAATAATTGCTTTCGATGACTGGACATAAACATTAGTGACTAGATTTACGACGTCAAATAATATTTATTTGGAATTGTTGGGGTTTACCAAGTTTTAAAGTGCATCAATTAGCTCTAATGATTTTTAAACGGTGTATTTAGGTTGGAAAATATTAAAATTATATGTTGTATTAATTATGCTTATTTAAAAGATGAGGTACTACAAGAAGATACTACAGGACTAATGGGATTATCATCTTGATGATTTTTTTTTAATCCATACAATTTGGGAATTTCAGAATAAATTTGAATTATTTGTATGTTAGTTGAAGAAAAAAGTTCAATTTTACACGATTTCACAGCATTTTTTACATCATCCTGGAATTTGTTTTTTGGGTTTTTATGGAGGATTTTAAAGGTACGAGTATCTTCCTTCAAAAAATTTTCTACGGAAGCGAAATACTTTAATTTTTAATTTAGCATCGAACCCGTAGTAAAGTTTCAGCGTCACTTCTTGGTCGAATGTAGATCGGTGTAGTGATGAGAACTAGTGTAAATTTATAAATAAAGTTGATAACATAAAATATTTAGGAGTATTCATAGATTCGCATTTAGACTGGGCTGCTCAAATTCACAATTTAACAACAAAAATTGAATGTTGCACAGTGTGTAAAGTGGCCACTTAAACCAGCCAATGACAGGTTATAAGCCTTGTAAATGCCTAGACTTCCATATTCCCTTCTCAAAATATTTTTTTCCCTCTCTGTTGAAATACTTTTAAATATAAAAAACTTGTGTTTGTTTTCAACTCTCTAAGAAACATTCTGGACAAAAAAACTTCGAAAAAAGTGTATTTCTCATTGTGTCAAAGTCTTATTGAGTATGGTATTATTGCGTGGGGTGGGGCCAGGAAAAATGCTATTCAAGCATTAGAAATTGCACAAAAGTGTTCTCGAGGCTCTACTCGGGGTCCATCAGGACACCTACAGCTGGGGTGTTTGAACGAGTAGGTGTTCTGAACGTCTGGCAACTGTATGTTAAGGCACTTCTCGTTCACACTCATAAACACGGTGGAAATAAATTTTACAATACGAGCTATGTAAAGCTATACGTGGCACCTAAAATGACAACATCATTTGGTCAAAGGAGTCAAATATACCCTGGACAAAGGATACATAACAATATACCATTTGCCACAAAAGCAGATAAAAATCTTGAGCAATTTAAACTGTTTGTAAAACAATGGCTACTTGATTTGGGTCTCGAGAACTGTCTCGAGATGGTCACCCCACCAAAGCAGTAAACTTGTTAATATATAATTATTTTTGCATTTCGTGTTTCGTATTTGTATCCACACAGTGTCTCTATGAAGATATGTCATATACTCGTATATTTGGCATTTGTGCGGATGTTGGGCCACCGGGAGCTGACAGTAGCTTGTTACTTGACCTTATGTCTGCACAGTAGTTAAATGTGTGAGCTGTACTAATAATATAATGTTGTTTTCTTTTTCTTTCTTTTTAATTTTTTTTCTCTCTCTCTATCTATTATATATGTAAATATTTGTGTGGATTTAAATATGAATATGTAATATTTTATATGTATTTTATATATATTTTTTAGACACTATAAGTAAAATATATTAACAACTCGAATTCGCTTCATTGGTATGGTCCCCTCAATATAATGTATATATTAATCAAATTGAAAACATTCAAAAGAAATTTATAAGGAGCCTGGAATATCGTTTTGGCAACATTGAAAATGATTACGGCGCATCTTTGATCAATTTTAATATAGAATCACTACAAAAAAGGCGCCTTACATATGATTTAATTTTTCTTTTCAAAATTCTCAATAATATAGTTGATTCGCCGTATCTTTTACAAAATATTGGTTTCCGTTGTCCTCTTCGCTATACTAGATTAAATTCCCTTTTTTATGTACCAACTTGTAAAAACAATTATACCTCGAAATCATTCATTAGACGTACCTGTAGAAATTATAACGGACTCAGTATTGATGTAGACATTTTTAACTGCACGTTGCATTTGTACAGAAAATTTCTTCATGGGGTCGATTATTTGGGATAGTTGCTGAATGTGCATCTTGAGTGGTTTATGCTATGTATATGTGCCGTATGTAATGTATATGTTTGTGTATGTTTTATATGTGCGTTCATGTGTGTGCGTGGATGGCTCGGAGTGTACATTCGGTATTTTTATTTATTTTAATTTATTACCTCCATGGAAAACGCAAATGTCAACAATTATTATTTTCTCCCTTAAAATTCTTATTTATTTTTTTATTTTTTTTCACATTTAATGTTTATATTTTTTTTAATTTATAAAAACTTAATTGGTCTTTTTATGTTAAAAAATTGTTGTTTTTAATACTTATTATGTATAACTGTATGTTTTCTGAATAAAATAAAATATTAAATCATGTAAATGAATGCCTCGACACGGGTTGTGCCCAGTGAGGTATTCATATTTAAAAAAAAAGTTTTATGTAAAACGTGAAATAATAAATAAATAAATTCGATCAAATCACGTCTGAGGTGACGTAGTGAAAACGCGTACCGACATGTCGGTAAATTACAATTCGCCATATGGAGGAACGTACAGGTAGTTCAAAAGTTAAATATACCGTCTTGGTATGTACCGATGAGATAGCGTTTGTAATTGCGGCTCAGCTGCTATGACCGCAACGAAAATAACAACCACTGGGAAAAAAAAGATGTCGTGGAACAGTAAGTTGTTGTCAATGACTTGGATTTGTGCGCCTTATAGGCCGGATATAGCTCCCCTGCGACTTTTCGTTTTTTCTATGGCTCGAATTACCGCTTCGTGGTATGCGTTTTGACTTTGATCGCGCCACTTGCCTTTTGGCAGATGAACACTTGTAATTGTCTGGTTCGCGGAATGTGCTATCTTTATGCTTTGCTCTAAACCCTAATACCATATAATTAAGAATAGTTCAGAAACCGCATACGAGCATCAAACAGAAGGCGACTTAACTACTCATAAATGAGTAGTTTTACGTTTGCACCCATTAGTTTATTTGTAGACGTCGCTTAGTACGCAACTCCTGATTTGAATTCAACTATGCCGTGTTGTGTCCTTTTAAAGTGTAGAAATACTGCTAGGATCTTAAAGAAACAGGATGGGACCACATTTCATGCGTAATTAGCAAATAAATCACATAAACATACTTCCCAGATGCACAAATTCTTCTACCTGATTCAGAATATCCCCGTTCACACTGATCTCACATTTAGTTATATTTTCATCCCTTTCAAGAACCATCACCTTCGATTTATCAACATTCATAAGGAAATCGCTTTTCTTGCATACATCGTGGACTTTTGTTACTAAAAATTGCGGGTCTCCTTTGCTGCTAGCAAGAAGCACGGCATCATCAGCATTCAGAAGACAGTTAACACTCATTTTTGCTTTCATTCTTAAATGTTTTAGTTCTTTCATACACTTATCGATGTATATGTTGAACTAACATGGTGGCATTACGCATCCCTGTCTGACTCCTTTAGGAATGTTAAACCACGATGTGAATGACCCACGTGCTTCGCACATGCTGTGCTGTCCTTGTATAGTGACGCAATAGCCCTTGTCAGGTTACCATTCACTCCATACTCTGACAAAACCTTCCAGAATTTCTCTCTGTCAACTCTATCAAATGCCTTTTGCAGATTTTATGAACTATTTAAAACATATAAATTATGATTAATTTTATAAACAACTCTTTGCTCTATTAATTTTCTGTTTTATTTTATCTCCCTATGAGTAAATTATTGTAAACATCTTACTGGCTATCAATTCAAACATTTTTTAATCATGAATAATTATTTTTTGCCTTTGAATTGCGCCGTGCAATTACTACGATGACGTAGGAGCTTATATCTGTGTGACGTTCGTGACGTTTGTATACAAATACATGTAAGCAAACCTTTGCGTTGTACCCTGTAGAGATAGGCAGAAACAGGCAGGCTGCGATGTCACACTATAGTCCTTAAAATATAGCTTGATTAGAATGACAGCTGTCAAAATAATTTCATTAGTGATGGGATCACTGATCACTGATCAAATCGATTTTATCAATTATTTCATGCAATCACTAAATGTTTCCGAAAATTGATTTAAAAAACGCAAAAACAAGCCTATTATAGTGTGTTAAATACAATTATTTACCAAAAATAAGACATTTATACTTTTTTCGTGAATTATTTTTTCATTCGATCAAATTACATTGATCAATTTGTCCCATCTCTAACGTTTTTGCAAAATGATGTAACCTTGTAAGAATGTCGTTAATAATTATGTTAATTTTAGTTTTTTTTTTTTAGTTTTAAAGCTGATTTTATATATTTATGTTGATTTATATGTCAAGAATTGTATTTAAAAAATAAATTTTCTTACCAAATACGAATGATTTTTCGTGTGTCAATATAAATCACTCCTTAGACGTTACTACAAAGTTATGTCGTCATTTTTTCTGACAACTGTCATTCTAATCATCTTACATTTTAAGGACTATAGTCTACATACGATGCAAGACTTGATATACTGCCGTCATAAGAAAGAAACACGTTTCTACATAAAACAAAACGGAGAAAATAAATATTGTGTAACTCGGAAATTGACAAATTCGCTGTGTGAAAAATACTACAAAAATGAAGTATATTATTATGCGACAGTGTGTATTATGTAGGTGCGAAGGTTTTCACGGTCACTGTTATCAATATTATGTATCTTTTTTGGGTGAAACCGTGTATGTTGGATTTGATCCGACGTTTCGGCTACCATTGCAGGAGGAACTTCAGCCCTACGGGAAATTGGATACAAAAAATGTTTTCTTACGCGGGGTAAAAATTAGAGCATTAAATTGTACGACAAAGTTTCTTGAAAATGTACAGAAAAAACAATAAAAAATATTTTGATAAAAACGCACTACTTTAAATGACGTCACTGGTTCGTGTGAATCAACCTATGATCTGAGAGCTATGGAAGATTTCCGGTCTGCTTGTCGCTTCTGGACCAATGGGAAGGACTGAATGAGAATAAGCGGAAATGAACCTCTGACGTCACACGCGGAGTTATTTCAGAAATACAAAACTTTAAAAAATCGTAGCACCGATAATACGATATGTAAAAATTTAAAAAAAATAATTTTGACTTAGTTTAACAGTCTATAACAAATAAAAAATTTGAAAAAAACCACTGAACTTCCTCAATATGTATGATTCTTATTTAGAAACTTTGCTGGTCTGTCTTTAAACTGTATTTTTTTTCAAATGTAACTATATCATTGTCGACTGTTTGTTCCTTTAAAATAAATAACATTTAGCACGATTTAAACATACTTTCAGTTTGAAAAATCATTGTCTTATAACGAAAAATGCCTTTCAAAATAAAATATCCTGCATACTATAATCCGAACGCTTCGTACATCCAAACGTGGTATAAATTTTGCGCGTCTGGACTATCGAGGCCCTGCTGTATCGACGCAGGAAAGGAAAAAAATACCAATTGACATGTAGAAACGTTAACGAAGAGCCAATTCAAGTTTTTTTTTATTTAATAAAAAAAACTTGAATTGGCTCTTCTGTTAAGTAGCTGCTTGTCGCTTCGTATGTTTTTAATACTTTTATTTTTTTAATTCTTATATCAAATGTGGACTAACTGGTAAATAATTAATATGTATTTATAAATGTAAAATGTAATAATGTATAAAGTATCAATGATGTGTATAGACTTAATATATATGAATATGTATGTATAAAATATAATATAAATATGTATGTGCGAATATATATGTATATATGTGTGTGAATGTATGGTTATGAATGCATTACAAGTTCCCCGACTCAACACGGATTTTCTAGCGAGTCGGAGCAAGTTCACAGACATGGGTTGTTCCTGATTGTGTCGCTATAAACTGTGTCTCTGTCCTTAACAAATGTATGTATAATGTAATTAATAAATAAAAATAAATAAAAATTGTTTTATTATTAATATTTAAAGCATTAACTTTGTGGTCAAACATTTTACTAAATGTTATTAAATATCTATATATAAACCACTTACTGACTTTTCTATGGTGAAGGTGTATAGTGGGTATTGCATGTTGGTTTGCATGTTGGTTTAATTGATGTCCTGACAAAGAAACGAGTACGTCTCGAAACCGGTGGACATAGAAAAGTCAATAAGTGGTTATATTCAAATATTTTATAACATTTAGTTATATTGTTTTAATGGACAAATTATAAACAATATCCGATACGCGGATGATACTGTCCTTCTAGCAGTTAGTATGGAAAGCCTGCTACTATTATTGGACAAAGTTTACACGGCAAGTTTGAATAAAGAGCTAGAGATGAATATTTCCAAGACATTTCAGATTTTTCTAAGGCATTTGACAAAGTAGATCATAAAATTCTCATGTATAAATTACATGCCTTGGGAATAAGAGATCCATTACTATCATTTATTAAATCGTATCTAACTAGTAGGACACAAAATGTTCGGATAAATAACTATTTATCAACCAGTATTGATGTTACATCGGGTGTACCTCAGGGTGCTCATTTGGCACCCCTGCTTTTCAATTTGTTTATTAATGATGTTGCTAAATCATTCTCTTACTCTCGTTTTTGGCTCTTCGCGGACGACAACAAAATTCTCAAAATAATTCAAACTTTACAAGACTGCTTTCTTCTTCAATCAGACATTAACTCTTTTAACCGATGGTGTAAAGTCAATAAATTAGAACTAAATATTAAAAAATGCAAAATAATGTCATTTCATAGAACAAAACAACCAATTTCCTTCGAGTACCTATTAGAAAACTCCAAAATTGATGTAGTCAAGTCCATCAGAGATTTAGGAGTTGTTTTGGACTATAAACTGACATACAACGAGCATATAGATAATACAGTAAATAAATCACTGAAATTACTTGGCTTCATTAACAGAATATCCTCTGATTTTTCTAATGTCCGTACAATCAAAACTCTTTATTGCTCAACTGTTCGCCCTCTTCTAGAATATGCCTCCTAGAATAGTGGTCTTCTCTCCATTCTATGTCAATCGCATAAATCACATTGAATCAGGCCAACATCGCTTGCTTCGAAAAATAGCGTGGATGCTTGGACTAGAGAGAGATAATTATTCTTATGCTGAAATAGAGTCGATGTTAAATATTTCTAGTCTACAAAAACGTAGAACTAATATTGACTCCATATATATGTTCGGCATACTAAATGGTATAATCGATGTTCCATCATTACTGGGACAAGTAAAATTCAATATTCCGACTCGTAGATTGAGAAACAATGAAGTACTGTTCATCGATCAGCATAGAACAAACTATGGCCTAAATTCTCCAATGACCCGCCTTTGTCGTATTGTTAACTCAAGACAGGATCTGGACTTTTTTGGTTTAAGTTTACAACGATTTAAACGAGCACTAAATAAATAGTCCAGATCTTGTCTCGATGTCCCTTATGTTTGTCAATGCTTCTTTCTTTTTTCTTTAAATGTTTTAAACTACTCTTTTATTGTAATATTTAAACCTTAAAAATTGTATACATGGACAATGTCCGTTAATAAATAAATAAATAAATAAGACTAAATGTATGGTTATTCGGAAAAAGACACAAACTTTCCCAACGACTTTAAAACTTGGAGCGCAGTTTATTGAGTAAGTTCATCAATATAAATATTTAGGATGCTGGCTGAATGATAAATGGGATAACTCGCAAGAGATCAAAGTCAGAATAGAGGTGGCGCGAGACTGCCTTTTCAGGATGCGTGACCTTCTTTGCAGTAGAGACTTTAATTTAGACCTCCGAATGCGCATTGCTCGATGTTACGTCTTCTCGGTACTTTTTTACGGCGTCGAAACGTGGACACTCACCCAAAACACTTCAAAAAAGATCGAAGCCTTTGAAATGTGGTGCTACAGGAGGATATAAAAATCTCCTGGGTGGATAGAGTCCGAAACGATGATGTTCTCCGACGGATGGAAAAAGATAAATAGGTACTGAAGACCATAAAAAAAAGAAAACTCGAGTACTTTGGGCATGTGATGAGAGGCGAAAAATATAAAATTTTACAAGTCATTCTACAGGGAAGGATTGAAGGGAGACGCAGTGCAGGTAGAAGGCGCATCTCTCGGCTTAAGAACTTGCGCGACTGGTTCCATTGCAGCACCCAGTCCTTGTTCAGGGCAGCTGCCAATAAAGTAAGAATCGCAATGATGATTTCCAACCTCCATCGGGGAGAGGAACTATAAGAAGAAGGAGAAGAATGTCTGTTGTAGAGTTCAGCGTGTGTAAGAGTTAATGGGGGATTCACATCTTAGTTTACGATCTCAAAAGGCGTGAAACAGAGTCCTTCAATTTGGACAAACTCAAAATAATTCATTAGATACAGGTGCAAAAGTTAAAGTTAAGCAAGAGATAAATTTAAAATGTCTTTAAGGACTCCTGCAAAACTATTTACAAAGCAATTATTGAACCACACGTTAACTACTGTAGTAGCATTTTATTTTTATCAAACAAAGAAAACATAGATAAACTAACTGTATTACAAAATAAAGCCTTTAGAATCATTTTGAAAAAAAACAGATATACGAGGGTAAAGTCGATGGTAAATGAAATGAAATTATTAACATATAAACAAAGAATATTTTACAATACAATGATATTTGTTCATAAAATTATTAACTCTAATAAAAAAACAGAATTTTGGAAAAAAATTGATCGGAACCAGCATGAACACGATCACAATACTAGAGAAAAGAACAAAATTAGACTTCCATTTAGGAAAAAGGCAAAGTCACAAAATTCAATTTTATTTAAAGCAATTAAAAAGTATTACGAAATGGAAAAAAATATTTATGAAGAAAAAAACATATCAAAATTTAAAATAATGGTCAAGACATATGTGATAAACAATTTATAAATTAAATATATTTGCAATGTTATTATTAGAACACACATAACAATATGTATGATATGTGTGCCCTATTTTAAGATTTAAATAAATGTTCACTAAACAGATCTGATAAAACTATAATATTTACAGTGTAATAATATGTCCATATCACTTTAACTGTCACTATAAGTAGATAGTCTGTATTTTATTAATGCAATTAATTTATTTTTGTTCCAGTAATGACCTCGCTAGTGGTGATATTCCTCCTCAGCCTCATAGGGACCATCACATTCTTTTTCACCGACACGTTTAATACCACGCTTTTATCCGTAAGTTAAAATCACATTTATTTACTTTTTTGTCTGTTGCGTGTGAAAAAAATCCAGAACCCTGAATGAGAGCATTCAACTTGATGGCTACTCTCAGGTAAATATACGAATCGAGTGGATAAAAGTCCGCCTCGTACTGTAGTGGTGGGCGTTTTCGCCTACAATATTTGAGGTCCCGGGTCGAATCCTGGCAGTATTCTAAAAAAACTAAAATCTATCATATGGAAGTAATTTTTTTTTATTATTAGGCTTCCTAGCTAATGCGGAACTTCAGCCCTACGGGAAATTGGATATAAAAATGTTTTTTTACGCGCGGAAAAATTAGAGCATTCAATTAGCTTATAGTCATTAAAATATAGCTTGATTAGAATGACAGCTGCCAAACTGATGTCAATAGTGATGGGAAAGTACTTATCACTGACTATGTACCGATCAAATCGATTTTATCAGTTTTTTCATGCAAAAATGAAACTCTGTTTACGAAAATTGATATAAAAACGCAAAAACAATGGTGTGTTTAAAACAATTAATCACCAAAAATGAGGCATTTTATACTTTTCTTCACGAACAAAACCAAATGAATTATTTTTTTATTTGATCGATTGACATTGATCAATTTGTCTCATCTCTAACGTTTTTGCAAAATGATGTAACCTTGTAAGAACGTCGTTAATAATTAGGTTTATTTTTGTTTTAAAGCTGATTTTATATATTTAAGTTGATTTATATTTCAAGCATTGTATTAAAAAAATAAATGAACATGCCAGATACTAATGATTTTTCGTGTGTCAATATAAATCACTCCTTAGACGTTACTACAAAGTTATTTCGCCACGTTTGCTGACAACTGTTATTCTAATCAAGCTATATTTTAAGGACTATAAATAGAACCAATTGCCTTCAAACTTACGAATCATCTACAGTCCCAATCAGTTCAGATCCCAACTAAAATCTCACTTCTTTAGATTATCATACCCACAATCTTAAATCAGGAAATATAATATGTATTCTTATTTTTTTTTTTTATTAATGTTTATATGTGCAAGTCATATAATTAAGAATAGTCCAGAAGGAGTGTAGAATCATATTTGAGTACATCGGACTGTGTCCAATAATTCCCCCACTTAAACACACTTTCGCCGCGCGCATACTTGAAGTCACCGGGTAATATTGCCAGATCGCGAAGAATATAAACATAACACAAATGTAAGCTAAAAAAAACTATTTGTTAATTTTTCTAAAAATGTATTGTGCACTTGAAAATATTGATTGACACAACAGAGTCGATAATTAAAGGGTCATTTAATAAGAGTCATTGAATTAATAAACTTTGAACTTAAAATATAAAACAAATTTTATTTTACATAAAACGGATATTTTTATATCATGTTAAATAATATTTTATGCAATATTATTTTTTTGGTATGTGTATATATATTAACATATTTATACACACACAATTCTGGGTTCTATCCCAAGGGGGAGTAGGTATATTATTATTTATATCACTACAGAGATGGGTAGAATTTTTGTTTCAAGATTATGGATATTCGAGCGTTTACAGGGCTTATGACCTGTCATAGGTTGGGTTCAAGTGGCCACTTTTATGTAGAATTCTACAACATTCCCCATTCCGCTTATTAGCGAATATCCATATCTCGTGCTTGCGCGAAAATCCCAACAATTTTAGGGTGAAACTTGAACCTTTACAGTGGCAACATTCTTAACTTTAACTTATCCAAAATAAAGTTGATGCAACGGAATTTTTGTTACCAGATTTTGAGCCTTAACTAAGTTTAAATATTTAACTTTAAACTAAATTTATACCAACTTTGATGCAACCGGCCCTAAGTGCCCTATATAAATTTGCCAATTATTATTATTATTATTGTCAGGTTCTCGACGTCCTGGACGTCCACTGCTGACTGTTCGTCGGCAGTTTATGTCAGAACGTCGGGACGAGAACCTGACTCAGGATGACGCAACTCCGATAGAGATGCATGGAGGCTCTTTGTGGATACCAAATGCTCCAACAAGGAAGCGGACATGGAATGATAATGATGATGGTTCACGTGTGTTTTTCTTTCAGAATATGATGCTAATCAACAACTCAAAAGCCTATGAACTATGGAGTAAACCCCCCGTGCATCCGATACTAAAGGTTCACGTATTTAACTACACCAACGTGGATGATTACATGGCAGGAATCGACGACAAACTGAGAGTTGAAGATCTTGGCCCGTATGTTTACAAGTAAGTCCTTTATATAAAGTATCTTTTACAAGAGCTGGACATCTCGGTTTTTTTTATAAAAATATCAATAACAGTTACCGTTTCACAAATTAAGCTGTTTCGCGAAGACGTTACAAAAATAACAGTTTAGTGCAGTTCCCTCCCAAATCTCAATTTAAGTACCGCATGGTGTAGTGGTCGGCGCGTTTTCCTACTATGCTAGAGGTCCGGGTTCGATTCCCGACATGGTTGACATGAAATATTTACGTAAAAAGGTGTTTTTTCACTAGAATATTTCATAGTCCCCGGACTGGGACCTGAAGCGTAAGACTGATCGTCTTACCTTCATGCAACAAAAATGATCAAGATACGCTGCGATTGGTGTACCAATGCAGTGCCCTATGCACCATTAGGTGCGGAAGGGGAATGATGATAAAATTTATTTTTTCTTCCCATTTCCCTTATCGCATTAAATTTAATGTTATGAAAAAAAAAAAAGTTTTTTCCTTTGCTCAATTTTTGATAATTAAGTTTTATTTAATATATTTTATGGAATGACATTCATATTTTTTAGCTTAAAACTTTTATTAAATGCAAATTAAGACCTTTAAATTTACTAAATGTCATTTCATTTATTTTATTTTATTTGGGATTTTTACAGCTATTACATGAACAAAATAAGTAGAAAAATATTAACAATACTAGAGCCAATAAAAAAAATCCACTGTAAATCTAGTGACACATAATATATAAGAAAAGAGCTTACGTAATTGTATGTGTGTGACGTTTGTATTCATGTGTGTGTATGTGAATGTGTGTATGCGTGAATGAATGAGGGAGAGGGTACATGTGCGTGTGGGAATAAATGAAGGAGAGGGTGCGTGTGTGTGTGTTATACTATAATTACGTTTTCATTCGGATTATATGCAAAATAAATGTATTTAATTATTAATTTAACATTTATCATAAACTAGCGGACCCCACAGACGTTGTCCTGCCCGTCGTTGGCTTGCCTACTATTAGCTGGTTGAAAAAGCATTTTTTCGTAAATAACGACACACGTTATTTATTTTTGCCTTATTTGAGCTATTTTTATATTCGTAATATGGGTTAGTTTTTTGTTTTATCTTCTCGTGTGATTGGTTTAGAGGCCTCGTCATGCTCAAATCAAAATCGTGTAAAAATCACTACTGTAGCGCCATAACCCATGGAGAAAATACGAGAATATGTGTTAATGATGATAATTCAGAATGCGTTTTACCCTGAGCCTTCTAAAATTATGACACTCAACTCGTGCCCAACGCGAATTTAGTAATTCTTTAACCGCCAGCCGTGTTTTAATGTGAGCTTTACATTTAATTCGAAACCAAAATAAATGAAATGAAAAATGCCTGAGTGTGTCAGGACAAAAAAATTATAATTACTACCTCAAGACAAGATCCGGTCTATCCTAATGATTGTTTACATCTAAAAAGACTTACACTAACAAAGTCCAGATTTTGTCTCGAGTTTACAATGCAACACAATCGGGACATTGGTGCATGCAAGCCATTGTTTGCGCTGTGCTGATCGAGGAACAGCACATTATTATTTCGCAACCGGCGAATCGGAACATCGAATGCTACTTGTTCCAGTAACAATAGTACATCAATCAAGCCATTTAGTCAATTAAACATGAATATGAAGTCAATGTTATTTGTACGTTTTTGAATTTGAGATTTTGAACATTGAGTCCACTTCTCTGTAAGTGTGGTCTCCCTTCTTGAGGCCAATCATCCATGACGATATAGACGATGTCGCACCGGTTCGATATGATATATCCTGCCTACATATAAGGGAGACCAGATCACGGAGGCATATTCTAAATGAGGACAAACAAGTGATCAATAGAGCGCTTTAGCTGGGAACATTTTTAATCATAGTGTGGCAACACTATAGACGTCACACGTGACGTCGTGCGCCAGGTCCGAGCGACGGACAGGACGAGAGACGTTTTGGCTGTGTTCGGTGACGCACGATCTTTAGACAAAAACTTGATTTAATTTTAATTGTTACGATTTCATACTTTTCTTAATTGCTTTATTTTACCTTTTACAAATTACATTCATTGAGTTATTTTAAAGTATTTCCATTATATTAAGTTTATATATTGTATAATTTTTATTAATAAAAGATATTTATTTATTTATTTATTTATTTATTAACGGACATTGTCCATGTATACAATTTATAAGGTTTAAATATTACAATAAAAGAATAGTTTAAAACATTTTTTAAAAAAAAGAAAGAAGCATTGACAAACATAAGGGACATCGAGACAAGATCTGGATTATTTATTTAGTGCTCGTTTAAATCGTTGTAAACTTAAACCAAAAAAGTCCAGGTGATCTTGTCTCGAGTTAACAATACGACAAAGGCAGGTCATTGGAGAATTTAGGCCATAGTTTGTTCTATGCTGATCGATGAACAGTACTTCATTGTTTCTCAATCTACGAGTCGGAATATTGAATTTTACTTGTCCCAGTAATGATGAAACATCGATTATACCATTTAGTATGCCGAACATATATATGGAGTCAATATTATAATATATTAAAACTGTAAGTACAATCTTTTACTCTATCTGTCCATTTCACATACCATGTTAGTCTGAAGATTTATCCAAAACGAGCGTGAAGTAAAAAACGTTCTCACGAGACGATTTTTACGGAATGATATCAACGCGGATAAATATTTAGCAATTTATGTGGAACCTACTAGGCAGTCGAAATAACCCGACGTTTAGTAGGTAACAAACAACACCACCATGATAGTATCAATGTGTTCATTAAAGGCAAGTTTACAGACATGATAACTCCGAGGTCTTTAATAGACTTGACGACATCTAAATTAATATTTTCGGTTTGTAATTGATCTCCTTTGAAGGAGATGTATATTTTTGCTATTTGTGTTGAATTGAACCGAAAAGTATAAATCTTTTTGTTTTCAGGGAGACGTTGACAAGAGTGAATACTGTCTTCAACCCAAATGGAACGCTGACGTACCAAGACAAGCGGTCCTACCAAATGTTACCAGACGAATCCATCGGTGCTCAATATGATAAAGTTGTCGTTCCAAATCTTCCTATGCTGGTACGCCCATCTCAACATAATGTTTTATTTCTCGCGACGTCTTCCTACAAAAAATATCAATGAGCAAGTTCAGTGCCTAGGGAAATTGGATAAAAAAATGTTTTTCTTAAACGCAGTAAAAATTAGAGCATTGAATTGCACAGCTATCATCATCATCATCATTCCATGAAGTCAGAATCACGTCTCATAGTTAGTGTAACATTGAAGAATTGAGGAAATGTGGATGTTTAAACATGGGCCGAATGGTGAATGTTACACAGTATGTAAAGTGGCCACTGAGACCAGCCAATGACAGGTCATAAGCCCTGTAAATGCCTAGACTTCCATTTTTCCTACTCAAAAATGTTTTCCCTCTCTGTTGAAATACATTCAAATATGAATAACTCCCTAGGGAGGAAATTTAGCCAGTCTGCAAGCATTTGGACATACTCAAACATTGTTGAGTGTCCATTATTGTTCAGTGTGATCGCTCAAATGCTTAGCATGTTTTTAAGCACGTCGATAGTTATTTGTGATTGAGCTACTAATTTATAAGTAAGGCAGTGTAAGCACACGGCACTTTAAAGAATGACTATAGTCCTTAAAATGTAAGATGATTAGAATGAGAGTTGTCAGAAAAAGTGACGACATAACTTTGTAGTAACGTCAAAGAAGTTATTTATATTATGTCAATGCATGATTATATGTACAATATTTAATTATTTTTTTTGTAAAAGAGAAATATTTGAGTTTTTATTATTTACTCAAATTTTCAGACCATTTCCAAAAAGTCGTAATTAACTTGTGCTGGAAAAATGGAATTCGAGTTGTGGTAGAGTGGGATTTGAACCTCGGACCTTTGGTCCGCAAGTCTACAATACTTCCACGGGACCACAACCCGGTTCATTATGTCTGAAATAATGTGTAATAAACTGCCTTTAAGTAAATAAATAAATAAATGACTAGTCATCAGCCCTGTTAATGTCTAGACTTCCATATTCCCTTCTCAAAAATGTTTTGTTTCTCTGTTGCAACAAAGTTAGATCTGAATAACTCCCTAGGGAGAAAATCCAGCCTGTCCGCAAACATTTGGACATACTCAAAACATTGTTGATTACTTTTTCTTCACAGAGCGCAATAGCAATGGCCAAAGACACGTATTATATGGCCAAAGTGGGTCTGTCTACGCTGTTCAAGTCCCTGAACACCCAGGCCTTCAGGAGCCTCCCCATCCACCGGTTTCTGTGGGGATATGAGGATGAGCTGGTCAACCTGGCCAAACCGTTCCTGCAGTTCTCGAGCCAGTTGCCTCAAATGGATCAGTTTGGAGTTCTATCAACAGTAAGTATTTTATTCAATTTATCATTCTAGCCCTAATAACAGTAAGTAATTAATCAAATTGATCATGCTAGAACCAATTCAAAGGAAGAGGGCGTAATTCCACTAAAACACATTTTCGATTTATACACAACTTTATTTACAAAAAACACACAGGTTTTATCGAACAATTTGTACCGTGTCGCAGTCAGGTACGGTACAAGACAGCATACATAAGCCGCAGGAGAAAACGGGAAGGATTCGGGCTGTCCCAGATTAACTCGGAGCGCTCTCTTCCATTGTAGGAACGTTTTTACATTGTGTTTCTTCATTTTAATTTTGAAACTAAATAACTCTCTAGAAATATAGTTAACATACGAATTAAGTATGTAGGCGTCTTCCCCGTGTCTCAATTGACGCATACACAATACAGGGAAAGATCCTACATATTTAGAAAAGGGTGTCACAAATTTTAGTGGGATTTGGTGAGGCCTAGTACCTCACAATCCTATACATATTTGTGGCTAGAGTCCCGATATTCTAATGGCTGCCCCCGCAAATGACATAATTAACCGTCGTTATTAAAGGGGCAGCTCATTAGATTGCAAAATCAAGCCAAAATAAAAATAAAAAACAACATATAAATAACTTCATAAAAACACTTGCACAGTTTATTATCATTAGAGCGCCGCGTGTAGCCCTAGCGACAGCTCGCGAAGCTTCAGCCGCCATCGGGGGTCTAAAAAATTTTCGGCGCCCAATCGAGCATTTTTTCCCGTGCAGCTACCATCTCCATCTATAAGCCCGAACAAGGGCTGCAAGGCTTGATGTTAATTTATGTTCGCGCTTGTCGCCACGTTACAGGCCGCATTCCGCCTTCTTTCGCTTACAAGCGGCGATGTTTGATACATGCAATATCCTCAATAATTCAAAAGGCAATAGTCCTAGAAGTTCTTCTGTAGAACCTGTCAACCTGCGCTGAACCGCAGTTTGCCTACCACCGCTCAAAGGGATAGAGAATGTTCATAAATGCACCCCTGGTGTTTACTGATTGCCCTTGTGGACAACGGAAGCTGGTTGTACACTTTAATGGAGAAGTAGACCGATCTTCTTTGACCAAAATCTGTGTTAATTTTCGATTGCTTTAGCATCAGGGCGGAATGTCCAGTAACTCTAGTATTTGGACAAACTCAAAACATTATAACTAATAAAATGCTGATGTGGTTTTTTAGCGCAACGGGACCGGAAGCGATGTGGTGACGATGTTCACCGGAGTACGCGACATGAACAAGTTTGCCATGATCGACCGGTACAACGGACTGAGCAAGCTCTCTCACTGGGGAACCGACGAATGCAACAGGTTTGAATGAGATGCAATATGTTTTTTACTCGTAAAAAGTGTATATTACCACTTACCTACTTTTCTGTGTCCTACGGTCAGGACACCAATTAAACCAACATGCAAAACCCACTACACACCTTCACCATTGTTGTTGCACAGATATATAAAACCAGTACGACGTGCATTTTAATAACCACATGCACTGATCAGGTTATGAAAATGTAATATTTTATGTTTTAGGAGAATTAGTTGAAAAAAGAGGCAGGGTATGAAGGGAGGGGCGTGAGTTTAATAATTGAAATAACGTGAAATTTCACAAAAAATGGGCCGGGTACAGGGTAAATTCTACGCGTATTCGGCTGGTGCTCAAAGTGTTTATCATTGTTTACAATTTTAAAAAAAAATATTGATATAAATAAAATTTATCATACTTTCAGAGTGGATGCATCAGATGGGTCAATGTTCCCCCCTAATATGGTAGATAAGGAACAGACCCTTTTTGTTTTCAACAAGGAATTGTGTAGAAGATTGCCTTTCATATTTGAAAAAGAACTGGATGTAAGTCAAACAAAACCCTTTTGAAATCGAAGAACAAAGTTATGTAGATAGAACCTGACGATGCCATTTTGATTTTTGTTTGTTTACTCATCGTAGGTGCTGCATGGAATCAAAGCTTATCGTTACTCCGTCCCTGACGACGTGTTTGACTCTCCGGAAACTAATCCTGCCAACCAGTGCTACTGTCACATGGACTCCGGAGTGTGTCCCCCCAAAGGAGTGTCCAACTCTAGTCCTTGTGCATTCGGTAAGTCTGAGCCTAAAACTTCCTTTCCAGCAGGGTAGTTTCAGGCTGGAATAAATTACCAAGTCTAGTCGTCCATTCCATTTCAGTCAACCAGTTCAAAGACCGTTTGGATGCTTTTTTGAAGGAAGAAGAACTTGGACAAAAAGCGAAATACAAGATATGGGCACATCAGCAAAGGCTGCCTGCCTATAATAAATAATAATTAAATACGATCATTGATATCAAACTTTAGATTGTGTTCATTTAATACGAGTATATGAGGGTATTAAAAGCACACATAAAAATCTCCGCCAAAAGCGGAAAATTAGTTATTGATGTCAAAATAAACTATACATAAAAACGTACCTACCTAAACAATAGCGTAATTCAAAACCGTCTCTAAATCTTGCAAAAACAGATTTCAATTATACCACTTGACAGCGCAAACTTAGCATTCTCCATTGAGTTGGTGAAGCATAATTACAAATCTCACAATTCTTTTTTCAAAGTTTTTCGCAAATATCTCCGTAACTCCTTCAACGGAGATTTCTAAGTTTGCTTCTAATACCCTCACATGTCGAATTTCGTGCCAAAATATCACGAGCAGCTTTGGCAGCTTTATTACCTTGATTGAACGCGAACAGAAGGTCTTGTCGACCATGCTCACTTTAGTCTGCTTGACATTCCATTTTGGAGGCTTGTAATAAAATAAGACACATGTAACGTATAATATAAGCAAAAATATATTGTAGGGCAGAAAATTTTCTTTTGAATGAAATATACTCAAATCTAGCAATTGCAAAGCATTGCCGGATTCAGCTAGTATTCTCTAACAGTCACCTAATAAATTTTGATCATTCACAGGAGCTCCTGCTTTGGCTTCTTTCCCCCATTTCTACCTGGGGGATCCCATTCTAGTCAACGCCGTGGACGGCCTGAACCCGACAGCAGACAAGCACGCTATGAACATAGACTTGCATCCCACACTCGGCTTTCCCTTGGCTGGGATGAGCAGGTAATCCGACAAGCTTTTATCTTACATCGCTATACAAAATCCTTGACGCGTCACTATTCAACGGAAACATATTATTAAAAAAATAGTGTAGGTATCTAATTAACTTTATGAGGCCAAGAGCCCTGTGTCGAGTTGGGATACAACATAATGGAAAGGGGAAGCGTGTACATTATAAAATAAAAGCAAAAATATAAATTATTACATTGTAACGTATGGAAAAAGATGTTACAATCTCTCTCTCAGAATTAGAACATGGAATAGCAGATCATAAAGTGTAAGAGTTGAAAGAATCTGATGTAATCTCTTTGTTCTATTCTGGGCCCGTTGGAGGACGGGGTTACCCGGAATGCCACGCTGTGGTTGGTTAATAAACCACGCTCTGATTGGTTCGCTTGTCTATGGTCAGTCATAGATATTTCAGGTTTAAAACATTTTTAGTACTTGTTTGTCAAAGAAAGACTGGGTAAGAAGTAGATATAATTAAAGGTCTATTTATTCAGGATTATTTCCTGACAACATTAACATGAATCCTACAGATCATTTATTGATCCAATTTGATACATGTGTATACATTTTGCTTCTAGGATACAGATAAATTTTCAAGTGAAGAAATCCCTAGGAATATCTGGTGCCGGCCTAGAAAGATTACCTGAAGACATTATTCTTCCGATTATTTGGATGGATTTGGTAAGCCAAACATTTACCACTATGCTTTATTAATTTATTATATATTAATAGAAAAAAAAGCGATTTGCTTATGAATGTTGATAAATCGAAAGTGATGGTTTTTGAAAGGGATGAAAATATAACTTAATGTGAGATCAGCGTGAACGGAGATATTCTGAATCAGGTAGAAGAATTTGTGTATCTGGGAAGTATGTTTACTAGGGATGGAAAGGAGAGTGAGTGCCGGGAACAGGGTGAACGGTGCGCTGAAATCTACTTTGGCAAACAAATGTTTATCGCACGAGGATAAACTAGCAGTTCACAATGGAGTTCTAGTGCCAACTCTAATGTATGGAGCAATGTATGGAATTGGAAAAATGATGACGAAAGTAGGTTAAATGCTGTCGAAATGGGATCCCTCAGGCGAATGTGTGGTAAAACGATGTATGATAGGTGCACAAATGTCGAGATCCATGAACTTTGTAAGGCTGAGATATGCATTATCGACAGAATCAAGAAAGGGGTGCTGCGTTGGTTTAGACATGTACAGTGAATGGACAGCGAAAAAACGGCTAAAATGATCTACGATGCCAATGTTGATGGATGCAGAAAACGAGGAAGGCCGAGAATGACATGGCACGATCAAGTTCATCAAATACTTGGAGATGGACATGTCAAAAGTAGGAATAATCGGCGTGCGTGCATGAGAAGATGTATGAATGTAGAGGAAGCGAGGTCTGTACGCAAAGATAGATTGATATGGCGTTCTATCCTCTCTGCCTACCCCTATGGAGAAACGGCGAGATGATTTGTTGTTGTTGTTGTGATAGTGATGCTGGTGATGTAACATCACATGTGTACTACAAGCAAAAGATGGATATTCTTAAGTTCATTAAATGTGATGCTTTACATCATAAAAGAATCCTCCACTTCGAGGATCACTGGTTAAACCTGAGGTTAAAGAGCTTAGAGAGTCACTGGTTAAAGAGCTCGCCCCCTACCTAATAGCCCAATACTGTTGTATTTTCTAATATTTATTTTTGTTTTCAGTCTGTGAACGAGCTGCCCCAAGAGTTGAAGACTCTCGTGTACCATGGGACATACAGCGCTAACGCCATTAGGATGACGTTAACATGGGGTTGTACGATAACCCTCATCATCTCCGGGTATCTGCTCATCGTCACAGCAAGAGGGAAGATCGTGGAACGAAAGCGGAGCAGGAGGACTCCTCTGCCAGTCATCACCACTAAGTCGTAGAACAAAACGTCGCCATCATTCCCTTCAGTTCAGTCAAAGTGAAGCTTATTATTTATTTAAAATAATCAACATTACAATGAGGTATCATATTTGTTTATAATATATCAGATATCAAAAGGGTATTTTTTTGAATATCATCATTGCTAAGATTGACGTTAGAAATAATGAAAAACTAAATCCACAAATCTGTGGCATTAAGCGGAAACACGGTCTGACTTTTCTTCATACAAATGTATTTCCATATTTTCTCCCTGAATTATAGAACTAGAGCAATGCGTTTTTTTTCACACCATAGATATACCATTGACTACACCATAGATATGCAATTGTTTCTTATGGGAGCTAGGGTCATCCAAAAACCCGTAAAAGCTCCCTGTTTTATCTGCCTTCTTTGGATATGTAATATCATACAATTTATAATTCTAAGGCTAAAATAATACATTTTTTGAAAAACACAAAATTTTTCAACACAGAAAATCTCATTTGATACTCTTTATTTAAAAAAATAAGAATTGGTTATGTTTTGGGGTGTCGAAATCAGGAATACGGGACTCGATATTGTTGATTTTTCTTCTTCTGCCTTATTCTCTCCACTGCTGGATGGCGGCCTCTTCCAAACGTCTGCATTCCGTCGTATCACCCGCTTTCACCATCCACGTTTTACCGGCAATAGAGGCAATGTCGTCGACCCGTCTTTCTGTGGCCTTCCAACACTTCTTTTGTTGCGCAATCAAAAGAAGTGTTGTTGATTTTAGCTAGGCATAATAAGTTCAACGTGCAATTGTCTTTTTTGCACTGTATCGGGGAGGCATCTGCAAAAGAAAGACATAAAAACTATGTTTATATACTTCATCAAACTGCTAAATTGGATCCTAACGTCACTGCGACCTGTGTAGATCGTTTGGGAGGCCGTAAATCAATTCTCGCCGTCCTAACTCAGGTCTTTTAAGAGCCAAGCAACTATAGGGCGAGTGCTTTCAAATCTATAGCTAAATCTCATCCTGCAAAACTTAAAGTATCTGGTTGTTAAGTAAGGGGCGAGTGCTCTCATATTGTCGGGTTTAGTGAGTTGTCTTTTGAATGTGCGGCTTCTTTTGTGATATAAAGCATCACATTCACATAGAATGTGTATCGGTGTATCATCATCCACCCTGCAGAACCTACATCTAGAAGATTCAGAAAGATTCATTCTCGCAAGGCGTTTATGGAGTCTACGGGGCCCTGTAAAGGCTCTAGTGATAACCCTCGGTTACGGTTAAGTTTCATTAGGTCGAAAGCAAACCATTGCTGGTACCGCTTTCGTAGTTCGTTATTTAGAATGGTGTTTTTCAACCTGTGGGTCTCGATCACGAGCCAGGCAAAAGTAAATGCGAGGGTTTTAGATCTTACACTACAATAAAATACAATAATTTCAGTGAGAAAGCTGTGCTCAATCCAAAAGGTCGAAAAATACTGATTTAGAATGTAGTTATAATTAAAGATTTTAATGTAAATATTGAAATTAGTAAAATTAATTAATACACTTGCAACATTCCCGCCTATGTTTAAGCATCTTTATTTCTACCTATTTGTAATTGTCGATTTGAGTTAAGTATGCAGAAATGTTCCTTAATATACGAGGTATATTCAGAAAGTATCTTCCGTTTGACACTTGAGAATTTTTAGACCTTAAACGAATTTTTAGAATCGAAACAAAAATGTCTACTTGTGTCATGAAAGCGTTTTAAAACCTTTCGGTTAAACATTGTAAAAAGTTACAACAGGGATGGAGAATACCTTAAATAAGGGAATATGGAAGTCTAAGCATTTACAGGGCTTATGACCTGTCATTGGCTGGTTTAAGTGGCCACTTTACACACCGTGTAACATCCACATTTCTTCAACTCTTCCATCTGTTGACTTTTGTGAAGTAAAAGAGCTGAAACCTTTATCACGCGGGTGAGATTCATCCGGCTGAACCAAATCACCTACTAAGCTTGAAAACAATTTTCCAATTTTAATACTTCTTCTTTTACCAGGTAGTTAATTGAACAATGTTTGAGTATGTCCAAATACTTGCAGACTGGCTGGATTTCCTATATCTATTTTGCCTTTGTTTAAACATCCATATTTCTTCAATTTGTTGATTTTAGTGATGTTAAAGAGCCGAAACCTTTATTGTTGTGAAGAGATTCATCTGACTGAATTATTTCACATACTAGGCAACGCCTGAAAACAATTTTTCAATTTTTAAACTTCTTCTTGGACCAGTTGGTTTCATTACAATATTTGAGTTTGTCCAAATGTTCGTAGACAAAAGACTGCCTATTATGTGAAATAATTCAGTCAGATGAATCTCTTCACAATAATAAAGGTTTCAGCTCTTTAACTTCACTAAAATCAACAAATGGAAGAATTGAAGAAATATGGATGCTTAAACATAGGCAAAATGGTGAACGTCACACAGTGTGTAAAGTGGCCACTTAAACCAGCCAATGACAGGTCATAAGCACTGTAAATGCCTAGACTTCCTTATTCCCTTATTTAAGGTATTCTCCATCCCAGTTGTAATTTGTTAATTATAAAAAGGATTGTGTAATTTTTAATTAGTAAATATTTGAAGGTATTAGAAGCACGTACACAAATTCTTCAACCTGATTCAGAAGAAAATCTCCATTCACTCTGATCTCACTTTAGTTATATTTTCATCCCTTTCAAAAACCTCACTTTTGATCTATCAACATTCATAATCAAATCGCTTTTCTTGCATATTGTTGATTGTTAACGTTTAAATATAAACTTTTTATGTACCAAAAGTAAGCATCCTTAAATTTTTGGTAGCATATGCGTGCTCGTTGACTAACTTATGTAAAATTTCAAAAAAAATGAATTTACAGATATAATTAACAGCCGGAAATATCAGTAATATATTTACATTGGGCTGGGCTGATAATTTTTTCTCCGAATTTCGAAATGAAAGGGGTCTAAATAGTTGCCTTTTGGATTACTCAGAATGCAAAAAAGATTCGATACTTCTTTAGGCCCTCAACCAGAGCTTAAAGTTTTCGAAAAAGTCGATTTTTGCACTAAACCGGCTGTCGTGTCGTATTTAAGTAAAAAAATCAGTCCAATTAAATTTTATAATGCACATTAAATCTTATTAAATAAGCATCAAGGGCGTGAGTCGCACTTTGTTTGGTAATAAATCCGTAGCATTGTTTTAATGGGCTATTGTTGTCGTCAATATTAGCCAGGCGCTCAACGGAATCAGTTCCGTGGAGTGTAAACTTTTTGCATTTCGGTAGTTCTAAAACGTGTTCGAATTTGTAATGTGATTAATTTATATCTTAGCTAACAAAATAATAATTTTATCTTTAAAGATAATTAACAAAATGTTCAGACAGTGATGAACTTCAAACCTACACTAACTTGAGGGACAAAAGTAGTATATAATATTTTTTAAATAATTTTTACGTTCAATGTAATCCAAAATTCAACTTTTTTGACTCCCTTTACTTTGATGTCTAAAAAAATAAAAAACTCTATCATTATACAAAACCATCACGCCGTTTCCCTGTAAGGGTAGGCAGAGAGGATAGAATGCCACAGCACTCTATCTTTGCATACAGATCTCGCTTCCTCTACATTCATACATCTTCTCATGCGCGCGCGCCGATTATTCCGGCTTTTGACATGTCCATCTTTAAGTATTTGATGGACTTGATCGTGCCATGTCTTTCTCGGTCTTCCTCGTTTTCTGCATCCATCAACATTCGCATTCTCAGGCGAATGGTAAAACTATGTACGATAGATGCACGAATGTTGAGATCCGTACATTATGTAAGGCTGAGACAAGCATTATCGACAAAATCAAGAAAGGAGCTCTGCGCCGGTTTGGACACGAAGAACGAATGGACAGCGAAAGAACAGCTGAGAATGAAAAATATTCATATTATCGGCCCACTCTAGTAAACATAGTAATAAA
The DNA here is from genome assembly GCF_059751315.1 of Micrasema longulum. Taxonomy (NCBI): domain Eukaryota; kingdom Metazoa; phylum Arthropoda; class Insecta; order Trichoptera; family Brachycentridae; genus Micrasema; species Micrasema longulum. Next base: position 345,953 of record NW_028277216.1, read on the forward strand.
CTGTTCAAATATGAGCAACTCCGGATGAAAATATAAGCGAACACACTTTCTGGATATACCTCGTGCTATATTTACTTTCTAAAGAGTTTTTTATTTATGTTTAAATATCTGTCAGCAATATTAAACTTTTTATAAAGATAAATCCAGTTGTTTATTGAAAAAATTTCAACGTACTCAATATATTGATCACTCAAATCATGCCACATGTAATTGATTTTTAAATGGTTTATATTTTGTATTTTTATATTGATATCATAAATATGTTTAAAACACAAATCGTTTTACTTTTCTTATTTTTATTACCAACATTTTTGTTACCGTAACCAAATTTTGGCTTCGGTTCTAGTTTTGGTCTGAATTTATTTATTTATTTAATTTTACAATACGCCCAAGGGGCATTTACAAAAATATACAGGTAAGTACAAACATAGTAAGTATATTTAAAAGAGATAAACAACGCTTTTTGTATGCATGTAGAAGCAATAAAAAGCATACTGCCATGCAAAATAAAAAGTGAAACTTTAGATACTAAAAAAGAAGAAAAAAAATACGAATATTAGAAAAGTAATTGAATTAAAAATCTAATTGTAAAGAATTTAAACAAAAATAAATATATATATTTACATATACTTATACGTATATAAAAAAAATGGTATTAACAAATTATTGTTAAAAACAAATAATAAAAATTAGTTTACAGTAAGTATATATAAGATAATAACATTAACATATTACAACAGAGATGAAGAACATTTAAGAGAAGGTAATATAGAAGTCTAGGCATCTACAGGGCTTATGACCTGTCAATGGCTGGTTTAAGTGGCCACTTTACACACTGTGTAACATCCACCATTCTGCCTATATTTGAACATCTATATTCCTTCAATTCTTTCATCTGTTGATGTTTGTGAAGTTAAAGAGCTGAAACCTTTATTTATGTGTATAAATGAAAGGAGGAGAGATTAAGGAAGAGAAAGGAGATGTTTCTTCAGACGTGATTTAAACAGAGATAATGTAGTAACATCTTTGATGGTGGATGGGAGATGATTCCACAGTCGAGCCGCATGGACACTATATGCGTTAGAGAAGAAAGAGGAATTGTGTATGGGTATTAAGAGAGTGCCTTGAGAATGAGAACGAAGAGGTAAACCATGAACTGATAAGCGTTGAAATTTTTCACACAGGTATATAGGAGCGTTAGGACTATGAAGTACATTGCACAGAAGTGAGAGGGAGTGATAGTCTCTCCGCTGTCTAATTTTGAGCCATTTCAGTTGCCTACGATAATCAGAAATGTGGTCATATTTCCTAAGACCAGGTATTGAGGCGAGGGAGGACAAAGTATGATACGACAACAGGAATGATGACTCAACATGTTATTGCTGGAGAGACAGCATGATCGTGTAAGGAACACCGCAATCTGAGAGTTATAGTCCGGATAATTACCTTAGACAGCGTCAACATAGCCTGTTCCACATTCCAATGTACAGGACCAACCTGCCGATCAAAGCGCTACCTCTACGTTGAACAATATTACTTTGGACATTGAAATTTTTCTCATCTCAGGGAGTTTTTTCGTTACAAGATTTTCTTATCTTTTAACAAATTATTTTAAAGATATTATGTATACCTACGTGTTATTTTTATTATTATATTTTAACAAATTGTTTTAAAGATATTATGTATACCTACGTGTTATTTTTATTATTTCTTTATAAAGGTCAGAATGAAATATTTATAAAAGGGTGTTTTTACACAAAAAATATTACATAGTAATAATAATATAGAAGGACTGGTACCTGAAGCGTGAGCCTGATTATCTTACTTTCATGTGAAGGGTCCATAGTCCATAGTCGATGACACACACGTGTTAAATTAGTTCACCTGAAGTAGACTAATGACCGATGATGCAATGTCATCATTTTCAATCGAATCCAATACATTTGTAAAATGCAACTCTGAGTATTTCACATGAAATCGGAGGTCATCGTTCTACAGTACATTCACATCGTCCCTACCATGAAGAAATGAACTACAAAGGAGCGTCGTCTATAAAGAGACCACCTCTGGTCACGCAGCCAACGTCAGTCAGCTCGTTCAATCAGCCTAACAAGATCAGTGCAGTTCACACAGTTCCAGCGTGTAGTTCAAGTGCAGTTACTTCTACCCATCATCGCCGCTACGCTCGCGCTACACAACCAAATTCTGTATCTTATTCGCCATGTAATAAATACGCATTAAACAGCAACCTCGTGTCTTCTCTGTCAATCTCTAACTGGGGTAGGAACTCCAACCAAAGCCTCAATTACTTATCCTACACATGTAACAAAAATGCTCAAGATACTCTGCGATTGGTGTACCGATGCAGTGCCCCATGCACCAATAGGTGCGGAAAGGGAATGATGATTATGGTGATGATGATATGAAGTTTAATTTATATTTGTATCAAAATTATTTACATGGATTTTTATTTAGAAGTATTTACAAAACACATTAATATTACAAAGTTAGTGTTTCAATTTTCTTATTATTTCGTCCTTGGTTGAGTGGCTGCAGGCAAATGTGAGACTTCACATAGTAAATTCCTGTAAGATCAAATAAAAAAAATAAATTAAAATAGTCATTTACAATGCGGCGTTGAAGGAAAATCCTTAAGCCCACCATCCACCCGCAGCTGTTATAGGGGAAAGTTATATAAATATTCCTAAGGAATACAAACTCTATGCAGATTAAGGAGGGGGGAGGAGGACTTATGGACAGAGGCCAACACGTCGTCCCCACCCCTCAGGATCCCCTCAATGCCTCTGTTTTTTTTTTCTTTTTAAAAATATGTATGTACACGAACAATTTACTTAAATAAACGTATCCAAATATACAAAAACAATTTCTTAAAACTGTAGTAACATAACAAACTTAACTTACACAACAAACTTAAGTAAAAACACGGATATTTACAATAAGAAAACGGCTTTGAATAAAGAAGGACTCCCTGGGTGGTCAGAGGCAGAGGATCCGAATACCAATTTAAACTATTTGTAAAAAAGTGGCTACTTGATTTGGGTCTCGAAAACTGTCTCGAGATAGTCACCCCACCAAAGCAGTAAAATTGTTAAAATATAATTCTTTTTGCTTTTCGTGTTTTGTATTTGTATCCACACAGTGTCTCTTTGAATATATGTCATTTACTCGTATATTTGGCATTTGTGAGGATGTTGGACCTCCGGGAGCTGACAGTAGCTTGTTACTTGACCCAATGTCTGCGCAGTAGTTAAATGTGTGAGCTGAACTAATAATATAATGTTGTTTTCTTTTTCTTTCTTTTTAAAATTTTTTTTTTTCTCTCTTACTATTATATATGTATATATCTATGTGGATTTAAATGTGAATATGTAATATTTTTAGACACTATAAGTATAATATATTAAATCATGTAAATGAATGCCTCGACACAGGTTGTGCCCAGTGAGGTATTCATATTTTATAAAAAAGTTTTATGTAAAACGTGAAATAATAAATAAATAAACAATGAACATTACAAGTGGGTGATGTCAGGGAAGTTAAAGCCTTACCTTTGAATTGTAAACATGCCTACTAACAGAGATGTTTCAATTTACGAAACAGTGGCAATTATTTGTAAAATAGAATGTGGCGTAAAATATGTTGAAGTGTGGAAAAATTGTTCTCCATCCTTATCACATTGTCAACATTGTGAACAAATACTAATGTTTATTTATCTGAATTTGAAATTTAGAAACTGGTATTGAGTCAGGCGACGTGGAGCGGTTGGTTAGACGGCTAACTGTGAAACTGGCGTCGCGGGTTCGATTCCCGCCAGTTGCAAGAAAAAATCCAAGAAAGGTTTTTTTATCAATTGGTCTGGGTGTTGTGGTGTATTTTTCATTACCTCCTTCCATATCCCCTCTATCCCACCTGCTGACAAGCCTCAAAATAGAGGCTTTGCGGGTTATTCCTTTGAAATATAAAATAAATAAATGTAAGCATTTATTATAATTTTCAATATTGACAATATGCTATGGCGATTGGATTTAAAAAACCTTTCTCCGGTTATAACGAGTAATCTTTACAGCGAGCTAATTCATTCAGTCTCGCCTTCCTCATAACTGAAAGAGATCAGTTTGTATGTTCCCAATAATTATACTAGAGCGAGATCTCATGCCCTGTCTAACACACCCAGAAGCACGCACACGAATGCAAGTCAGAATTCACCCAATCATCGGGTATTTCGCTTGCTAAATACGGCTTCTGCGGATAGTATGGATCTATTTTTCTGTACATATCGGCAGTTTAGCAGCTATCTGCTTTCTATTCATTAACTTATATTTACAGTCTACATTACGTGATGGGTTAAACAGCACACGAAGTAATGCAGACTTCAATAATTGTCAAATTAATAAAATAAAATAAAATATGTTCACAGTAAGTACATTCATAATGGGAATAGGAAGCCTGTAGCTCAATCACAAATAACTATCGACGTGCTAATAAGCGACGTGATAATGATTTCTCACCATGGTTGTTTATCGTATTCGCGATCACAATGCTATATCCGTGAACACCTAATATTAAATGTCAAAATATTTACGTTTCGCGACATATAATCCTGCTGCGCAATCACATATTTGAATCTCACCGGTGTAGATATGGAAAATATTCCAAATCAGCTATTTTTATTTATTATTTATCATGCTTTTTATTGCATTTAGCCAGAAGTTGGCCAGCCAAATGTCAAGAAAAGCAGTCGCCATAGTAATTGTAATTTTATTTATTTTTTTTGTATTGGATACTCTTTACTATTTTGCAAATGCAATATATTGTATTATTTTTTATGGTAAATGCCAATTTTCGCCAATGAACTGTATTTATTTACGAGAAAAACAAACCGACCCGAGCTTTGGCTTAGAGATTACACACGCGTTGGCTTACGACTGCGATAACTTAAGGATGTTCATTATTGTTCATTGTGATCGCTCAAATGGTTAGCTGTTTTTAAGCACGTCGATAGTTATTTGTGATTGAGCTACTGGTTATGTTTGTAGACCTCTGTAAAAGAAAGCGTGGATATCAGAGAAACCTCTTTATAAGAGAAAAATGTCCCGGACTCTTTGGCTCTCTTACATCGACTGTATCTAAAAATTAACTCGTTATGGAGAAAAGATCAAACTGAAATCTCAACAAATGCTTCCTCGTTACATCGGAAATCTTGCTGACTGTATTAGTAATTTTTTTTTCTTACGTTGGCTATTCGCTCCTGGAAGATTTGACTAAACTCCCGAACTCTCTCCAGCGTCCTACGCTGTTCTTCTCTGACTGCTTCAGAAATTGAATCAAAATTCTTAACAGCGGATCCAGTCTCGAATGTCTCTTCCGATGTTTCGTTCTTCGCTGTCGATCCGTGGGCGGACATTGTGATCTGCAACCTGGTTCTGGAAATGGAATACTGTTTTTTTACACCTCAGGGAGCATAGCACCCATGCAATAAGATAATTTTTTATTTTGTACATCGAAAGCCAAGTGAACGCGGTTGAAATGTGATCTCTTCGACGAATGTGTGGGAAATGACAACTACACGTGGACCGGACCATCTTCTAGGAATTCAGCAAAAACATGTGTTTGCACATGTGTGATACTGCGACAGTGACTAGTGACTACGAAAGCTACCCTCCGGATATTTTTATCAGTAATGTTATCCACAGTGTTGAAGTGCTTTATCTGTTTAGTTTTTTATTGTTTACTTTTCAGCACGAACACTTTGCAAATTTACTATTATGCTCAATGTTTGTTTTTGTAAATTTATTGATAATTTTAAGTTGCCAGAATTTCACTCGTCCATGCACTTTGTAGCTGCAAGACGATTAGTAATCTAGCTTCAATAGGTAAATGTTATCAACTATCAAATATCCAAATTTAGTAAGTGAGGTCTAGAATTCCAACCGTCCATGCGCTCAGTAGCTGCAAGACTTGTTGTTATCTAACTTCTATTTTTATAAATTTGTTTTTATTATTATTTTTTAAATATCACGAAATCTCTAAACTTTATTGTCAAATAAAAAATGTAAATAGGGGCTAGATTTCTTATTGTCTATGCGCTCTGTAGCTGCAAGACGTGCTGTAATCTAGCTCCTGTATATCATAATTGGAGACGAGGAACAAGAATCCCAACCGTCCATGCGCTCTGTAGCTGCAAGACGTGGTGGGATATTTACTTATTGTACAGCGCCCTTGAGGTGATTTTCACAAAAAAGGCGCTATAAAAATTATCCATATATAAATATATGACAGGGTTACAAATGATGAAATCAGGCGAGAGTTTAAATCTGAGTCAAGTTTAATTGATAAGGTTAAGAAAGGGTCTCTGAGATGGTTTGGTCACGTAGAACGAATGGACGACAAAAGAATGGTAAAACAAGTATATATGGCGAAAATGAACGGACACGTGAGACGAGGACAACCAAGGACGACGTGGCATTGAATGTAAACGCGGAATAAGAGAGTGTCATGCATAGTCAGTACCTACGTATGTAGTTGCAAACAACTCTGTATTTCTAGAAACTCAATTCGGTATTTTGAAGTCAATAAGATTCAGGAGTTCACAACAATCTAGCATCGAATTTAAAATTTTAAACAAATAAAGAATTTATTTGCCAAGGTTGATTTTAGTCCACCGTTCTCCCTGTTCCGGGCAATCACCCTCTGTTTAATATTTCAATCCGTAGTAAACATACTTTTCCTAGATTTTCCTAGAAATAAATGATCTACCAGTATTCATTTTTAGCTGGGAGCCGCCCGTGATACAGACACAATAGCCATGTACAGTAATTGTATAATACTACTCACCTATCTGGATACAATTATAGTGAATAAATACTCAAATTTAGACGATGGTAGTCATATTTATTGTCTTTGAACAATTCATTGACACAATTGAATAAAAATTTGCACAAAGAGTAATTTATGCTGTAGTTAAGCGAGAAAACAAATCAACTTTTAAAAAATAATAAATGGGGTGGTATTATTAACGCAAAAACGCGCATAGAAAACACATTTTTAACGCGTATTTAAGTACTAAATACACGCAAACTGAGTTATCTCTTCGCGCGCGATTCCATTCGGAATACCAGCCAGGGGTACGTATACTGAAGAGAAGTTTAAATTTATCGTCAATTTTATCTACAAAGTAAAATTAAGTTTTCTGTATGAATTGGGGTTCGAACTGTCAATAAGGTCACAGTGAGTCACATCTTGCTGGAGGATGTGATTCTATAAAATGCTGCAAAGCCCAGTTGCATTCCATCGGCCGCACTACTGACTAGTCCAACTCGTCAGCGAACCCTGGGTAATGGGATCACACTCATAACGGCTTGATCCCAGCAGATAACGAGGGGATGAAAGGACAGATACATATGCCTTCGCTGTTGTGATCGCCAATGCCAGGGGGACCCGGCAAGGCATTAGAAGAAGTATTAAATATAGACTATGTTTAGATTTTTTTTTCTAAACATGCTCAATTAACCGGTTACCGACAAAGATACTTTGAATTTTCAAACAAATATATACACTTTCGTACATAAATATCGATACTAGTTTATACTGTCTCGATATGTACCGACGAAGGTTCAATGTTAGTTATAAAATTGAACCACCTTATACCTAATATTCTTACTGAGCGACGTCTACAAAGAAACTAATGGGTCAAAACATAAAACTGCTTGTTTAAGAGTAGTTTAGTCGCCTTCTGTATTCTGTGGTTTTTACATCACAATTTTTTCCATTTTCGGAAGAAAGTTTTTGATTTTGATAAAAGACTCGATAATTTATTTATTTATTAACAGACATTGTCCATGTATACAATTTATAGGGTTTAAATAAATAGTCCAGATCTTGTCTCGATGTCCCTTATGTTTGTCAATCCTTCTTTCTTTTTTTAAAAATGTTTTAAACTATTCTTTTATTGTAATATTTAAACCTTATAAATTGTATACATGGACAATGTCCGTTAATAAATAAATAAATAAATATTACAGAAAAAGAATAGTTTAAAACATTAAAAAAAGAAGAAAAGAAGCATTGACAAACATAAGGGACATCGAGACAAGATCTGAACTATTTATTTAGTGCTCGTTTAAATCGTTGTAAACTTAAACCAAAAAAGTCCAGATCTTGTCTTGAGTTAACAATACGACAAAGACGGGTCATTGGAGAATTAAGGCCATAGTTTGTTCGATGCTGATCGATGAACAGTACTCCATTGTTTCTCAATCTGCGAGTCGGAATATTGAATTTTACTTGTCTCAGTAATGTTGGAACATCCATTATACTATACGATTATAATTTCGGCACTTTTGACACTTTTCACTTTTCGTCTTCACCCAATGCTATGGTTCGGATTACAGAAACTATAATTCTTTATCTACAAACATTTTGAAATAATCAAATTGTTGTTGGAGTTCAGTTGTTTTTTCTTGTTTCCAAAGACCAAAGGTTAACAATATACTAAAAAAGTCATGAATAAATTTTGCCATTGAACAATAGAGAATAAATTAATTATAATTGCAATAATGTGTTATCGTTCTTTAAAAACTTGATTATATAAATATTTATAGGTATTTCCATGAAGATCGTCATCATTCCCCTTTCTGTACCCAGTAGTCCATTGGGCACTGCATTTGTTAACCAAATGCAGCGTATTTCGATCATCTGTTCTGTCTAGACTCCCAAAGACAAGCCGAGAGTGAGTATGTACATGGTGCTCTCGTCGTGTCTAGCTCTCTCGCGCCTCGCCTCGGTCGGTCTCGGTCGAGTCAAAGGATCTCATTGGGTCTCGCGAGGGAAACGAGAGCGAGCATGTACACACTTGTTCAAAAAGAAGAGATATTCGCTAATGGCCACATACCGTAGCCACAAACGAAAGGTTATTGCATCTATGCAGTCTGGAGCAGCAGCTGAATTAGTTTATAAGCCGATATGGGCCTCAATTATGATGGGAAGATAAAATTTATCTACAAAGTAAAATAGAGTTTTCTCTATTTAAAATATAATATTCATGTATTTATTCATATTTTTCTCTTAGAAACTATACTTACTATATTTTATGATGTAGACTGTAGACTATAAACATTTACTAACAGTAGGTACTGAAATTAGCACTTATAAAGCTTGACAGGTACTACAATACTAAAATAGTTTATTCTTTGAACGTTATTGTTTATATTTGTATTATATTTCTGTACTTATGTTTCTTAGTTTAATTTGTAGAACCGTTGGTTTTCTATATGAATAAAAAATAAAATTACTAAAAAATTGCTGTATGAAAACCTACCTTATTTATTTGTGAAATTTACAAAATGGCAACTGACCTTGAGATGCTGGACAGTCTTCACACTTGCAGGAATCTATTATTTCCTAGACTTCATCGCAAATCAACGTCACCGAGTACGATTTGGTTCTAACTTTATGTTCTGGGGTGACTCGACCTTTTACCATTCAAATATCACCCGTCCGTTTTACTTGAATGTAACCTATGGCATTGTCTCCGTAATTTACCCTAGCTGATATATTAATAAGTAAATCACATTTAATAAAAAAATGCATTAACACGCACTCGAGCAACAGAGATGTTTACAAGCAATGGTATTTTATGGATTATGTTGTGTCAAAGTCACGTTACTTCCCTTTTGCATTAAATGTACGCAAAACAATATATTTATATTACATGCAAATAATACAACTATTTAAATGAATACATTCTGGAAGCAAACATTATATATTTGCTTACCTTACGGCCTTTACATTTTTTTACTCAGAACATAAAAAGTTTGTATTGGATTAGAAAAAAATACCCATCATGATTATATCTATTTTGGGCAAGTTATCGGATTTTCCTTGTAAAAAACCAATTTCAGTCATAATGCTATGGATGTTTATAAATGAAAACAAAAAAAACAAAGGAAAAGACGAAATTTAACTATAAAAAACAAATAAAAAGCCACAAGCCGCTTGCGTCGGAGTATCTCAGTATAGGATTTGAGTGAACGTAGGATATATAAGTCACGCGTGACGTCATCAACCCTTTTGGCCAGTTACGGGCCGTTTTATTTCTATCAAACTTTAAATAGGAAATTATAAATGAAAACATTCGTTTCAGATTTTGATAGTAATATGGTTCCAATCGTAAAAATATTCTTTGAATACTGAATACATTAAAAATCGGATCCCCAGTTTATGAAAATACCCTATAAGTTTTGTTCCAATTTTACTCTTTTATATATTATTTAAATATAGTAAGATGTTAAGTGCTCATTTAAGAACATGTTTTCGATTTTTCGTTTCTTTATTTTATATTTAGTAAATATTAAGTTATTTAAAGCTTTTAGCCTGAATAAAATACCGGGTATACGACTTAACCTTAAATTTATTTTTAAAACTACAGATATATGTAATTTAATATGACTTAGTGTATTTTGCCAGTTTGTAGAGTTAAGTCAACTAAATCAAATCGCCACGCTCAAGAAGACAGCCCCCGATTTTGCCGATTTCCCGCTCAGTTTTGCCAAAAGGAAAATAAGAAGCAGAACCCTTCAACTCTGGAACGATCGTTATTTAAGTGTTTGTTAACTAAAATGTTTTTCCCTTCCATTTTCCATGCCTATGATTTCAGGAGAATGTAGAATGCTGGCTACGAGCTCACCCAGATGCTTACGGGTCACGGTGGGTTCATGAGCTACCTGCATCGCTTCAAGCTCTCCGAGATCGACAGCTGCCCATGCGACGATGAAACTCCTCAAGATGTCCCTCACCTGTTGATGCATTGCCCCCTTTTTTCAGCTTTCAAAGACAACAACTGGAGGCGCGATGCAGAAGCTTGGGTGAAGATCTATGCGACATCCCATCGGTGATAGATAATAAAGAACTCACACGAGAGGTAGTATCATACATGCTCAATATAGTGCAGGCAATTGGTAAAATAAACCAAAGTAGGGAAGAAAATACCGAACACTCCTCTAGTGGAACGGCAGGCCTGTTGACTGCTGCCAACAGGCCGGCTTCTCCTGAAGAGTTTTAAGTGGTTTCCTCTCCACTTGAGCAAATGCTGAGAAGTTCTTGATTGGCCCACATTAGTATATCCCTCCTGATCCCAACAGTTTATTTTTAAATTTAATTGCAGAAAAATCCACTTTTGAAATATAAACCTTGTATATTATAAGCAAGATAATAAAGCAACTCCCGTATAAAAAAATATAAAAACTAAGTCAAATCTGAATATTTTCAAGTTAACGTTTTTCGCCAGTATACCCACGTTATGTTTTTTTTAAATTTATTTACAATTTTAAAAAACCCGTTAGGGTTACATTAGAGATTTAATATTGTCTAGTCATTTTATGTCTCGTCTAGTCTAGTTAGTTCAGTCACCATGTGCTTTTTCAGATTGATTTTAAATTTGTCTCCAGTAAAAGTTTTCAAGTAGTAAGGTAAGTCGTTGTAGTGTTTAAGTCCATTATGTAGTATTTTTGACTGTCCTGTGTTTGTCTTTGCTTTTTCAATATGATAGTGTTGTTGTTGTCTGGTGTTAAATTTGTGTATGTCAGCATTTTTGACTAATATTATGTCGTCGTCTTGTATGTTTCCCAGTGTTATTTTGTGCACAATTTTTAAGGTCTCAATTTTAGTCAAGTAGTTTATGTCAAACTGGTGTGTTTTTTGTACACTTCAGTCGTAGAGGTCAGGTAGGGTAGGTTGTATGTTAGTTTAAGAATTTTATTTTGTTGTCTTTGTATTCTTGTTATGTCTGTCTTGTTGCCAGTTCCCCAGAAGGCGATTCAATAGACCATTTTTAGAAAATTGAGTTATAAATGCCAATTTGTTAATTATCTTATTACTTATTACGCGTTCATGCAGCTAAAGAATCATTATTTTTCGGTTACTAAATAGTATTTTCAGCATTTTTGACTGATTCTCCACTGACTGATTTTACTTATTTGATTTTAAAAGCAAATAAAATGTTTGGTGAAATTTGCAAAATGGTCTGTTGAACATACAAGAAGTAGGAAGGTGAAACAGCAGCAATTTCTACGTCCATTACTGTGGGAATCTTCGGTACTAATGAAAAAACTAGTGTGTACAGATATGCTTTCGTTGAGAGCCCCATCGGCCGAGACTCTCGACAAGACGTTCTCGATAAGTGTGTACAGCCGCCATTAAATGTTAGTAGATAATTGTATTAGGTGTTAGCATAAGTTGTGAACAAAGTAAAACAAAATGGTAAAGGTTATATTTCATTCAAAAGAAAATTTTCTGCCCTACAATATATTTTTGCTTGGGGGGAGACACATGTTTAGACTTTTGCCAGTTATCGGCAATAAAAAGGTGTCTAGTGAGTTTTCCATGTTGGTTTGCATGTTGGTTTAATTGGTGTCCTGGCGAAGAGACGGGTACGTCTCGAAACCGGTAGATATAGAAAAGTCGGTAAGTGGTATTATACAAATATTTAATCATAAAAATATTCCTTATTATTAAAGGGCAACAAAATATATCATAGAAAAAAAAGAGCTAATATCTTTAGTTTGAATCCAGGATAGTGTATGCTTTTTAAAAGATGGAAAATTTTTAAAGATTCCCGATGTGGTTGATTTGAAATATTTTTTTAAAACGGTGTTTCACACTAGAATATTTCATAGTCCCTAGACCAGTACCTGACGCGTAAGACTGATCATCTTACCTGCATGTAGCAAAAAATGATCAAGATACGATGCGATTGGTGTACCAATGCAGTTCCCTATGCACCATTAGGTGTGGAAAGGGATAGATGATGACGATAATGATTATTAAAATGAAATGTTCATCTTTAAACTGTCGCCTATTAAAAACACTGAGTCTAATTCCTCTTTAATTCAATGAAATAAGCAGTTTTTATTGAAAATGATGCGGTGTTGTTACCTAAGAAACGACACGTCTTTTTATCTACGACAGTGGGGTGTAGATCTAAAAGGGAGTCAGCGCTTTTTCAGTATTTTCTCGGTTTCTTGAATCTTTTTGTTGTAGCCAAAAGACGCCATCGGTTTCTTGTTTTTGGTTAGCCGATTCCCGTCGCTGTTTTCGACTGTCGAGTGTTGGGAATTAACATTTTTGCCGGCAATTTGCTGCTGCTGAGAACGACTGCAGGCTCTGACCTTCTCCAGGGCGATGGCGTCCACGACCATTCCCTTGTAAATATTCTGGTGTGGGTTTTTCCAAACTGTCTCGGACCATATTTCTACCGTCTCCACTTCCTGGATAGTCCGGCTGGCTGCCATCGATATCAAGAGTGGTATTCTGAAAAATATTGCGACAATTTACTATTGTAATATTTACAGTTTGTACAAAGGTTTCTAGACAAAAGACTGGATTCCACCACCTAGGAAGTCATCATATATTTATTTACGGACATTGTCCATTTATACAATTCATAAGGATAAATATTACAACATAACAACTAGAAACCTCGGACAAAACATACTCTTTCATACCGATAACCATAGAACTAACTATGGTTTTCATTCTCCTATGCCCAGAATTCTTAGGTCTGCCAACAAACATACCAGTCTTGATTTTTTGATAGCAAGTTGTCTTCTTTCAAACGATCACTGAATCAAATTCAATTATAAACACCTCTCCTTAAAAATAGAAGGTCCTTAAAAATGCCCATTGGGCGCATACATCAATAAATAAATAATTTACATATTTCATCGTATGATACCCGTATCGTAAATAAATCACTTAAATAACTTGGCTTCATTAACAGATTTTACTCTAATTTTACTAAAGTTCGCACTATCAAAACTCTTTATTGCTCAACTGTTAGCCCTCTTCTAGAATATGCCTCCTAGAAAAGTGGTCTGATCTCCATTCTATGTGAATCGCATAAATCACATTGAATCAGTCCAACATCGCTTGCTTCGAAAAGTAGCGTGGATGCTTGGACTAGCGAGAGGTAAATATTCATATACTGATAAAGTCAATGTACAATATTTCTAGTCTAACAAAAACGATCACTGAATCAAATTCAATTACAATTCCCTCTTATACTTAATAAAGAAAACATTTGCTCACATCACCCAAGATTTGTTCCTCAAAATTTATAAAACATATGTTCGTCCACTCCTGGAGTATGCCTACCAAATCTGGAGTCCCTATTTTAAAAAAGGGATAGAGTTGTTGGAGAAAGTCCAGAAAAGAGCAACTAAAATGGTAGTTTCTCTGAGAAATAAATCATACGAGGACCGCTTAAGGGAGCTCGGGTTAAGTTCACTGGGAGCGCAGGCAGCGTGGGGACTTGATCTTAACTGAGCAATATAATGTACCCGAGTTGAAATCAATGTTCACTATGAATGAAAACCGCCATCTCAGAGGTCATTCATTGAAACTCAACACTACCTCCTTCTCATCCAGCCCCAGGAAGAACTTCCTGACAAACCGAGTCGTGGAGAAATGGAATGGCCTTCCGGAGAAAGCGATCGATGCTAGTTCAGTGAATGTTAACTAGATGCACACAGCAATGTACAATGTTTAATAACCACGTACACTTGATATACACGCATCAGCTCAATAGCTGCTAGTACTTGATTTCTTTGATAACAAGTTGTCTTCTTTCAAACAATCACTGAATCAAATTCAATTATAAACATCTCTCTCCCGCTTCCACTCCCACCAAGTCTACTATATACCATTGTGTCTTTCTACTTTCCTTTATAATAATTTTCTATGCATAAATATGTCCTTTAAAATGTCCATTGGGCATATATATAAATAAATATATTAATATTAAATAATCATTTAAATGAATAACAACTTACTCGGTGAGTTTGGAAGAATATTCTGGAAGAACGATCTTGCAATGCAATTACTAACGTATGCAGGTTAGTGCAGTTACCTGCCATATTTATTGAATTCATTTTAAATACATTATAATTAAATGCACAATTTGTATACAATGCGAGTTGTTTTAATTATGATTCTGCTGACAGGAAAACCATTAAAACTGCAAATTGTATTTAAAAGTCACTAGAAAACTAAGATTTATTTATTTTAAGGCCACAGTGTCTAAAGTGACCACTTAAACCAGCCAATGACAGGTCATAAGCCCTGTAAATGCCTAGACTTCCATATTCCCCTTTTAAGAAAGTTTTCCCTCTGTTGCAACAAATTTACATCTGAATAACTCCCCGGGGAGGAGGTCCAGCCTGTCTGCAAACATTTGGACATACTCAGTTTATTGTTGACTGATGATTTCATATACGCGTGTCAATATATGAGGGTATTAAAAGCAAGCTTAGAAATCTCTACCAAAAACTGAAAATTATTTATTCAAATGATTTAGAGAACAAGTGGGTTTTGAGTTTTTTCCGAAACATCACTTCACTCTCACAGCCTCGCACCTCTGCTGGGAGAGCATTCCATACCGTAGGGCCTGCGACCATGCGGCATCTACAGGGCTTATGACCTGTCAATGGCTGGTTTAAGCAATAGGCAGAATGGTGAATGTTACACAGTGTGTAAAGTGGCCACTTAAACCAGCCATTGACAGGTCATAAGCCTTGTAGATGCCTAGACTTCTATATTACCTTCTCTTAAATGTTCTTCATCTCTGTTGTAATTTGTTCATAAGTGGTAATTTTATTTAACAAACCAAATTACAGATTCTATTATTATTATTATTATTATTATTATTTTCGATAACTTATATAGCCACATTTTCGTAAACTCAAGGGCGCTTTACATAGTGATTCTATTGTTAAATAAATTTAATTGAAGCTTTTAAATTTGTAATTTAATTCAAACAATTTATTTTGTTATCAAATGCTACGGATTTATTCAAATGATTTAGAGAACAAGTGGGTTTTGAGTTTTTTCCGAAACATCACTTCACCCTCACAGTCTCGCACCTCTGCTGGGAGAGCATTCCATGCCGTAGTGCCTGCGACCGCAAATGCGCGTTCACCAAATTTAGTGCGCTGCGTAGAGGTATAATAATCTTTTCTATCGCCGTAGACGTAGCTGATCTAAGCGTGAGACGCCTGTCAGCTAGTTCATCTGGAATGCAGAGTTCCCTTAGATTCCGGAGCAGAGTTGTGCAGTGACTTATACGTAAGCCAACAGAGTCCTAGGCAACTACTTTGAACGACGTCATTAGTTCCAAAAACAACCAATGATAGTGTTGTGGTAGGTTTTCGGTTACCGAGAAGCCAATTCACCAATCAGGACAACTCATCAATGATAACTTATGACGCCACAGGCCGTGGTGTAGTCCTGAATAAAAAGTACCGGAGCGCAACGCCACCACTATGGTGAAGTGGGGGGAACACAGGTTTAGAATTTTGCCAGTTATCGGCAATAAATAAGTTTGTTGTTCTTTCGAATTGTTTGAAGAGACTTAAGTAGAAATATTTGCAAAACGTAATATTTGTTCCTGACCAGAGCCAGGGCGCCGCGCCGCTCAGATAAAAAGCGCCGGAGCGCCGCTCCGGTGCACTCCGGCCGGACTACACCACTGGTCACAGGCGGAGTCATTTCAAAATTACAAAAACTTTTGAAAAATCATAGCGCTGATAATACGATACACAAAAATGTGCTTTTGAAAATTTTGACTTAGTTTGAGAGTCCATTAACAATTTTATATTTTATTTATAAAAACACTGATCTCCTCATTAAGTTAGTATGGTTGCAATTGAAAAAAGGTAGTAAATATATTCAATAAATTATTCATTAACAAACAACAATAGATTAAAAAAGACAAATTATAGCGTTTAAGAATGTGTCAAAGCAGTGTCAAAGTACATTTTAAACAATGACTCATCCATAGAATTAAGAATAATCCAGAAGGAGCGTAGCATCATATTTGAATACATCGGACTGTGTCCAATAATTCCCCCACTATGCCCCCACTTTCGCCGCGCGCATACGCGATGTCGCCGCGAAAATGTTGCACGATGGGAAAAAAATCATCATAACACAAATGTAAGGTAAAAAAAAGCAATCTGTTAATTTCTCTAAAATTTTATTGTGCATGCGGAAATATTGATTGACAAAACAAAGAAGATAAGTAAAGGGTCATTTAATAAGAGTAATTGAATTAATGAACTCCAAACTTAAAATATAAAACAAACTATATTTTACATAAAATGGGGTCTAGAATTTCAACCGTCCATACGCTCAGTAGCTGCAAGACATGTTGTAATTTAACTTCTATTTTTATAAATTTGTTTTTTATTGAATTTTTTAAAATATCACTTAAACTCGAAACTTTATTGTCAAATAAAAAAAAAAACAAAAATGTAAATAGGGGCTAGATATCTTATCGTCGATGCGCTCTGAAGCTGCAAGACTTGCTGTAATCTAGCTCCTATATATCATAATTGGAGACGAAGAACTATAATCCTAACTGTCCATGCGCTCTGTAGCTGCAAGACGCGCCGGTATATTTATTTATTGTACAGCACCCTTAAGGTTAATTTTTAAAAAACGGCGCTACATAAATTATCCAAATATATATATAAATATATAAAACTGATATTTTTATATCATGTTAAATAATATTTGATGTTTTGAAGATAATATCGGTCAAATGTCTACCACAGAGTTGTTTAATCTGAGGCCCAATTTTCATTAGTTCTCTCATTGGATGAGCAAAGTAGGGTAAATAAAATTTACTACTAAATTTTGTTAATAATATAAAGGTAATATCTAAATCATATGCTACTTACAACTTTTTTATCAGTGAAACCGAGAATACACATTTTTTTATCTAATTTCCCTTACTTATGACATTAACTGCTTTTGTTTAATTTTATTTAATAAAAACCTTAACATATTATTATTTTTTAGTTACTAAAAAGTATTAATTATAGTTCAAGGTGCGAACTGCCGCCAAAAATCCTTGCCCCTCTTCCCATCACCAACCCCCCTCTGTCTTACATCTTAAGATCTAGCGACTTCTAGCGACTTTTGAACCTCCGTTTAGCGACATTTGCTTGTGACGAGTTGGCAGCACTGGCCACTCTGATGATTAAAGATTAAACGTCAAATGGAGTGTAAAACAGCTTCAAAAACGGAAAAAACGAATGCGGTTTGGTCAATTCCACCTATTTATATAAATATTTGGATAATTTATAAAGCGCCATTTTCGTGAAAATCGCCTCAAGGGCGCTGTACAATAAATAAATATCCCAGCACGTCTTGCAGCTACAGAGCTCATGGACGGTTGGTATTCTAGTTCCTCGTCTCCAATTATGATATAGGAGCTAGATTACAGCACGTCTTGCAGCTACAGAGCGCATGGACATTAAGTAATCTAGGCCCTTATTCACTTTTTTTCAGTGAAATTTAGAGTTTTAGTGATATTTTAAAAAATGAAAAAAAAAACAAATTTATAAAAATAGAAGTTAGATACAAGTCTTGCAGCTACTGAGCGCATGGACGGTTGAAATTCTAGACCCCGTTTACTAAATTTAGATATTTGATAACACCAACCTATTGAAGCTAGATTACTAATCGTCTTGCGGCTACAAAGTGCATGGACGAGTGAAATTCTATAGCAACTTAAAATTATATCAATAAATTTACAAAATAAACATTTAGCACAATCTGAGCTAATTAAGTGTTTTGGGTAATGCGTAAGGTCGCAATAAATGGTCTAAATGAAAATGTTCCCATTTCGTCGTACGTGTACGTATTTGTTTTTTGTTTGACGTTTAATCATCAGTGTAGCCATTACATGAAGCAAATAAAAATAGTCAAATGAATCACTCTCGAGGGGGCAGAGAAGATCCAGAATGTCGCCAGGCGGGAATCTTCGATTAAAAAACTTATAATGCCAAGCAGGTTGGCCAACATTAGTAGTTAATAGACAACAATGAAAAAAGTACCTACCTCAATATAATTTAATAAAACGAATATTTTTTAAGAGGTTTAATTCTTGGTAACTAATTACAAGAAATGAATTATATTTCGACAATTGTTTTTAGTTTACGCTTTATTATTATTTATTTGCTTTAGGAGTACAATAATCCACCTTTATATGAAAATAAACCATTCTTATAAAAAAACTTTGAAAAATCGGCCGCGTAAGTTTGGCAAAATGTTTCATCACAGATTTTGTGATATTTTTATAGGGATGTGGGTTTGGTAAGGTGGGTACAATAATCCGTCTTTATTTAAAAATGAATTTGACAAAACACTCTTTAAAAAAAAAAAAAAAAACAGCCATGTAAGTAGACGTAAAATGTTTCATCAGATAGATTATTTTTTATAGGGATGTGGGTTTTGGTAATGTGGTGGTACAATTATCAGTCTTTATTTAAAAATAAATTTGATAAATCATTCTTTAAAAAAAAAAACAAAAAAATCGGCCGTGTAAGCGGGCGCAAAATGTTTTATCAAATATTTTTTTATAAGGATGTGGGTTTTGGCAAGGTGGGAGGGGGCATTGGAATTATGGCTATGGCCTTCGGGAATCCCTCCCGCATTTGCTTAAAAATAAGGAAACCATAGAAACCTTATCGAGAGAGATCTTAATGAAAGGAATTGATTTGAGGAATTATGTGAAGGTATGTGTGAGGAAAGGGCAGTGAAATAAAACACAGTATTTTTAAGGAGAGAATTCGCTGTCGTTGTCAGAGTCGCCTTCAGGATCTGTCTGACGTCCAGACTCAGCCTCATTTTCTGTTGCCTCATCAACATCGGTTTCGACTGGTATAATACCATTGTTGATCAGGAACTGAAGCGCTGTGTTCAATTCTTGCGCGATCTCCGCGATTCTTCGCTCTCTCTCCAACTTCTTGTCGTCCGCCAGCCGCTTGGATCCGGGGTACAGGAGTGCGATATGCGAAATCGTCGCGTTGAAGACTGAACCTTTGAAATTCCTCCTGAAAACGAACTCTGCCAACCGAGAGCGCAATTCTTTTCGCTTTCTTCCTGTGGCGGGAAGGTACTTGTGTTTGATCAAACCCCACAGGCCTTTGATCGTATTCGTGTGGATAGTTCGGTTGACCACGTCGTGCGAGTAGGAGTACCCGGGCAAACGGTCTAATCCGACGTACGCGCTCGATCCGTCGCTGATGATCCGCGTGCCTTGAAAGCAAAATAAATACTTTAAATTTCATTTCAAACGTAAAATATACTTTCTATAGTCCTTAAAATATAGCTTGATTAAAATACAGCTGCCAAACTAATGACTAGTGGTGGGGAAATACTGATCACCGACCATGTTCCGATCAAATCGATTTTATCAGTTTTTCATGCAAATATGAAACTCTTGTTTCCGAAAATTGATATAAAAACGCAAAAACAAGCCTATTATGGTGTGTTTAAGACAATTATTCATTAAAAAAAACAAGACATTTTTTTTTTCACATGAACAACATCAAATGAATTATTTTTTTCTCGGTCGATTTACATTGATCGATTTGTCCATCTCTAACATTTTTGCAAAATGATATAACCTTGTAATGTCATTAAAAATTGGGTTTATTTTTTGAGCAAAAACAAGCCTATTGTGGTGTGTTTAAGACAATTTACCAAAAAAAAAAATTTTTTTTTCTTAAACATCAAATGAATTATTTTTTTATTCGATCGATTTACACCGATCAATTTGTCCTTTTGTTATTATTATTATTATGATGCATTATCAACAAAATCAAGAAAGGGGTGCTGCGTTGGCTTGGACGTGTAGAGCGAATGGACAGCGAAAGAACGGCTAAAAGGATCTACAATGCTAATGTTGATGGATGAAGACCGAGAAAGACATGGCACAATCAAGTCCATCAAATACTTGAAGATGGACATGTCAAGAGTAAACAATAACCGGCGTGCGTGCATAAGATGTATGACTGTAGAGGAAGCGAGGTCTATATGCAAAGATATAGTGATATGGCGTTCTATCCTCTCTGCCTACCCCTACGGGGAAACGGCGTTATGGTTTGTTTATGTTGATTTATATATCGAGCATTGTATTGTAAAAAAAAATTAACACGCCATATCTGGCGTGATCACGTTGATTTTTCGTGTCAATATAAATCACTCCTTAGATGTTACTACAAAGTTATGTCGTCACTTTTGCTGACAACTGTCATTCAACAAGCGATATTTTAAGGACTATAGTCGAATAAATAATTCAATAAATACCCGGAGCGATTCTCTGCATTATTATGGGCCACAACGTTCGGCGCCTCCGATCGTATATTACTTCGAGAAAACATTTTTGTGGTCCGTCGTCGGCACCTGTAATTTGTGAAAAATATTTAGATCGGTTTGTTGCGTAATATTTATATTCCGTGCGGAAGAAACTTACTTCTCTCCACTCCGCCGAAAATCCACAGCTCGGGAACCAGCCGACCGCGGTTAGACCTCTTCCGTGCGAAAACGGATTTGTCAATCTCGACAACCTTCCCCGGCCCGCCGATCGCGGGAAGGTTGTCGCAGAACGACAAACACATCTCCCGGAGGTAGCTACCGTGGTCGGCAGCCGTGCCGCTGGAGATGTCGCACTCGCTGATGATCAGTTTCACCGGCACCCCTTTCGACCACATAAAAATCGTTTTCAAAATGGTCGAAACGGCCAGGTTACACTGCTCGAAGTAACTACCTACGAGCGGGCTTTCCTTTCTTGTTTTACCGCCGTTTTCCGGGCAATTTCTGCAGGCGAAGGTGAATCCGGCGGTCAATTTTTTGTTTGTATATTTTTTCATGCCTCGATTGCACTTGATGCATACTTTTTCATCCGGTATCAAATGTTTCAAACGACAAAAATTGACCGCCGCCTCCTCGGTGTTCGTAACGGTCAGTGCCAAATTGAAAATTGTCATGTCTTTCTCCCTGAAAAATCACAAAAAAACATTAAATTAACAACGACAAATTGAAATTCGTGTTTTAGGTTGAAATGCGTATTTCTTTCACGTTACATATTAATATATTCGTCGACTTTTGATCAAGAAAAAATGTTGCGACAACGAGCGTGAGATGCGGCTTCTTCCATAGACAAAGGATAAAGGAAAAGGAAATAGATACTATAGATACCGAGATAGATCGGCAAGAAGATACCTTTATCTGAGTAACATTATTTTTTGGTATGTGTATTTTTTGTACATACACAAATCTGGATTTCTCCCGAGGGGGAGTAGGTATATATTTTTTATCAATATTCCTACAGAGATGAGGTAGAATTTTTTTCAAATTCAGGATTATCGATATTCGAGCGTTTACAGGGCTTACGACCTGTCATTGGCTGGGTTGAGTGGCCACTTTACGTTTTTTTAACAACATTCCCCATTCCGCTTATTAGCGAATATCGACATTGGCATCATTTTGATTCCTGTATATATCCTATTAAATGAGAAAGCATTCACTAGCGTGTTGGAGCACCATCTATGTATTGATATTGAAGTTAAGTATTTTTAATTAGCATATTACTTTATTTTATGTATTTAAGACTCTTCCGAGTTAAATTAAGTACTAGTAATCGCCTGCAGATGATTCTGCAATTTATTTATACTTATATTTTGACCAGATCTTATTACACAACATTATTTTTTGGTCTGTGTATTTTTTGTACATACACAAATCTGGATTTCTCCCGAGGGGGAGTAGGTATATATTTTTTATCAATATTCCTACAGAGATGAGGTAGAATTTTTTTCAAATTCAGGATTATCGATATTCGAGCGTTTACAGGGCTTACGACCTGTCATTGGCTGGGTTGAGTGGCCACTTTACGTTTTTTTAACAACATTCCCCATTCCGCTTATTAGCGAATATCGACATTGGCATCATTTTGATTCCTGTATATATCCTATTAAATGAGAAAGCATTCACTAGCGTGTTGGAGCACCATCTATGTATTGATATTGAAGTTAAGTATTTTTAATTAGCATATTACTTTATTTTATGTATTTAAGACTCTTCCGAGTTAAATTAAGTACTAGTAATCGCCTGCAGATGATTCTGCAATTTATTTATACTTATATTTTGACCAGATCTTATTACACAACATTATTTTTTGGTATGTGTATTTTTTGTACATACACAAATCTGGATTTCTCCCGAGGGGGAGTAGGTATATATTTTTTATCAATATTCCTACAGAGATGAGGTAGAATTTTTTTCAAATTCAGGATTATCGATATTCGAGCGTTTACAGGGCTTACGACCTGTCATTGGCTGGGTTGAGTGGCCACTTTACGTTTTTTAACAACATTCCCCATTCCGCTTATTAGCGAATATCGACATTGGCATCATTTTGATTCCTGTATATATCCTATTAAATGAGAAAGCATTCACTAGCGTGTTGGAGCACCATCTATGTATTGATATTGAAGTTAAGTATTTTTAATTAGCATATTACTTTATTTTATGTATTTAAGACTCTTCCGAGTTAAATTAAGTACTAGTAATCGCCTGCAGATGATTCTGCAATTTATTTATATTTATATTTTGACCAGATCTTATTACACAACATTATTATTTTGTGACCGATGCCAGTTCCACTAAGCTTTGAACCTTAAATTATCACCTAGGACTAATACCGTTCACTACACAATATTAATTTAAAAAATATATTTGTTTATTTCATTACGAAATAATGTGCATTTTTTGTATTAAAACTAATTATTATTATGAATTGTATTATATACTTGCTTGCTATTTTATTTTAGTTTTCATTATTATTACGATTAACCTTTATGTAAATATTATTATGTCCCAAAATGAGTTTGTTGTAACTCCTGGGAGTACATTTTTTTA
Organism: Micrasema longulum; assembly: GCF_059751315.1. Classification (NCBI taxonomy): domain Eukaryota; kingdom Metazoa; phylum Arthropoda; class Insecta; order Trichoptera; family Brachycentridae; genus Micrasema; species Micrasema longulum. The sequence goes on from NW_028277216.1 coordinate 369,737, forward strand.
AAAAATATTAATAGAAAAAAATAAACATTACATTAATATTGTATAATAAACATTCGTAAACATACTCTTCTTATGATTTTTTTCCACTTATGAAAAATGGTTGGAATAGGTATGTAAATAATTATGAAATAAAAAAAGTGAAATATTTATACTTATTTCATTTCACTATTCAAATAAATCACACGATTATTTTAAAAATGTCAGAAAGAATTGAGTAAGAAAACTGAGAGAAGCATTTCGGATTATTTTTTGAAAATTCGTTTAACTGTGTCTATTTTCTCCCATTCCGCCAATTCGCATGATTTTTACCCTCGGGCTTTATGAGTTAAGGATTACCTAATTTTCAGAAATAAAAAACTACCTTTTCATGGTATACTATTCATATAATAGTTGATTATGTAGTGATCAGCATTGGATTCCTGATATCCCTGGATGATTTTTTCCTTCATGCAGATCGTTGCGTGTTCAAGTAAGACTGAATCCACTAATTTTCATAAAATTCAAAATCTCGCAACTCAACGTATCATATAGGATATGAGTTTTCTCTATAAAATTGTTAATAACCGAATCGATAGCCCAAAGGTTGTTAGAAGCATTTCATATCGAGTCCGTGTCCGTAGAACTTGTCATTCTGTACTTTTTGACATTCCGCGCTCACGGACTTATTAAATGAAAAATAGCACTCTTCAAAGAATCCAGACTACCTACAATGACAGTTTTAGTGACATCGAAATATAACAGTAAATACTATAGTTTTATCAGATCTGTCAAAGACATTTTTAAATTGTCTTCTGCTTAACTTTTGACTTTGACTTTTACATACATATACTACCTCTATCTAATGAATTATTGTTGGTTGAGAGCAAAAAAAAAAAAAGCCAAAAACAATTAAGAAAAAGAAGAAAAAATGTTGTCTATGGACCTTGATGTTTATTATTTATTAATGTTTATAGGTTATTTTACACTTCTCACGTTGGTAGCATATTTAGTTTTCCACAACCGCCGAATCGCGCCGTATCAGCCGGAATTTTTGTTGCCGGCTATTTTTTCTTTTGAGTTTATTTTTTCTCATTGATAAAATTAAAATGTTTACAGTTTCGTTGTGATCGTTTTCCGTTCAAATTTAATTCACCGTCAGTAGAAACAGTTCATTATTCACTTCTACGATATTCCAGCGTGTACCGAGCCGTAAGTATTGAAAATGTTGAATTTTTGTTCGAGTATATTTTGTACGAACACCATTGTATTTCGCCGAGATTCGAGAATTGTCTTCGAAGCCATCGTCATTTCGGTTTCGAGATGGAGTCAAATATAGCTAAAAATGATATTAACTAGTACTAGATACTGTCTGAGTTTTGTTGTTAGACTAAGACGCAGTCGGAATCATTTGCCAAAAGTGTTGTTGACAGATGGGTCGACGATCCATGAAATCTTCGGTGTCATAAATCAATAAATTGCAGTATGTCCCGTCTGGCGCACCTCTGGGCCGCCCGAGTTCGGGCGCGATGTGCCTGACGGGCACTGTCTCGAAAATGGCCGTTCTTAACTATTTATGTTGATTAAAAATTTTAAAAAGTAATCACTGACCTGTGTACTAAGATCATAAATTTAATTTGATGGAAGAAAAAAGTTCAATGACTAATAAAATGTGATATTGCAATAAAACAAAGGTGATCCGATGCTGAAAAACGCGTAAGCAAACATTTAAATTAGGTAAATTACTACTACTACCATCCCGCCATTTCTCCGTAGGGGTAGGCAGAGAGAATGGATCGCCCCACACGTCTATCTTGGCATACATTCCTGGCTTCTTCCACATTCATACATGCCCTTCGGTTCTGTCTGCTTTTGACATGACCAGACTTAAGATTTTGGTTTGTCTGATCATGCCACGTCTTCCTCGGTCGTCCTCGTCTCACGTTATCATTCATTTTTGCCATCTATACTTGTTTTACCATTCTTTCGTCGTCCATTCGTTCTACGTGACCAAACCATCTCAGAGCCCCTTTCTTAATCTTATTAATTATACTTGACTCAGATTTACACTCTCGCCTGATTTCATAATTCGTAACCCTGTCATACATTGATTTCCCACACATTCGTCTAAGAGATCGCATTTCAACCGCAAAGATATCCGAACGGTAGCTATTGTAAATTGTAGGTATCATGTTTACTGCCAGACATGTGGCCAACAGGCTGCCGTTTGTCGATTCCTGGATGTGCCGTTACCGAGGGATGGTGTGTATTGTTCCAATAACTGGGTGTCCGTTTTGAACGCAACATTTCCGCTCAATTTTTTTTTTAGTTTTAGTACATAATGTAATGAGTAAATTTATTTTAAAGAAAGAAGAGACGAGTTAAGAAATGCGGGCTTGATGCGGTTGGACAGTTGCAGGATGCTGATCCAGGGCGGGCAGGAAGAAGAGGTGGTGGTCGTCGAGGACGAGGACGAAGGGCGGCTGAGCGGGCTCGAGGCGCGCCTGGGCCCGGCCAACTTCCACACCGTGCTGGCGGCCGTGTGCGAGATCGCCAACCCCAGGAAGAGGGAGCGCACGCTGCGGGCGCTCTTCTCCGCCGTGAGGGGACCCCCGCCCACGCCCAACCAAAAGGGATACTTGTAATTATACCATTTTAATTCTCATATATTATGTAAATAGACTAAACTTGCTCCCGCATAAACAGTTTAACAAATATTAAGTTTTTATCCAAATTTAAAAATTAGCACCAAAAATAAAAATAAACAAAATTGGTTTAACAATGCTTCGAGTATGTCCAAATTCATGTCAGGTATTTAAAGATATCGCGTGTCTTAAAATGGTCTACTTTGCTCATGTTCGCAGTTTGCTCGAGTATGTCTCTTCTGTTTGGTCTCCACAATATGTCACACATAAAGAAAAGTTTGAGAAAATTCAATGGACATTTCTTAGACATCTTAACTGGAGATGCAGGTATACCGATCTCAATTATATGTCTTCCTGCAAAAAATACCACTTGCTTACTTTAGAAGATCGCCGTCTACTGTTGGACATGGGGGTGCTTCATGACATACTCAGTGGACGCCTTGATAGTCCGGCTCTTTTGTCGGAGTTATCATTGAATGTCCCCGGCTACCGCACCCGTCACACGTCGAGCTCTCTATTTCATGTGCCTGCAGTTCGTACGAACTATGCCCAGAACTCTCCACTTATACGTTTTGCTAGTGAATATAATTTGATTTTTCCCCTTATTGATCCATTTGATTGTTAAAAAAATAACATTTAAAATGCGCGTCTTAAAACATACTTTTTGTCTTATACTTAGTTTCAATAATAAAGTTTTATTTTATTAAATTTTATCTCTAATTCTTAATATTTTATATATATTTATATTTTCGATACCTGACACCCTCTTTCCAATATAACACCCACACACCCACCCTCTCACTCACTTACACTCACACAAACACACTAGTATGTATTGTACGTGTATTTAATGTATTTCTGTGGATATCTGTCATTGGTTTTATTCTCTGTATATGTTATTTGTTATATTTTTATTACATGTATTACTGTTGATATCCCCAATAAATAAAATAAAAAAATAAAAAATAAAATAATTGCAGACTGGCTGGATTTTCTCCCTGGGGAGTTATTCATGGAAGTGAAATATAAAAATTGTAAAATTGTTTGTTGCCTAGTAGGTGAATTGGTTCAGCCGGATGAATCTCCCCGCATGATAACGGTTTCAGCTCTTATTTCACAAAAGCCAACAGATGGAAGAGTTGGGGAAATGTGGATGTACAAACATAGGCAGAATAATGTATGCTACACAGTGTGTAAAGTGGCCACTTAAACCAGCCAATGACAGGTCCTGTAGATGGCTAGACTTCAGTATTCCCTGCTCTAAAGTGTTCTTCATCTCTGTTGTAACATGTTAATATTGTTGATGAATCCACCTGGCCCATAAAAAAGTATAGAAATTTAAAAAAATATTTTTTAGGCGTTGCCTAGTATGTAGATGAAATAATTCAATAAGATGAATCTCACCTGCATAAATAGAGGTTTCAGCTTTTTAACTTCACAAACATCAACAGATGAAAGAATTGAAGGAATAAGGAAACTTTCAAGCCTTTCAAACTTTAAGCCCTGTAAATGCCTAGACTTTCATATTCCCTTAAAATTAATGTAATTATAATAATTTAACGCTTCGATAGGCATACTTGACTCAAAACTGTCATTTTTATAGTCCTTCAAATATAGATTGACAGTTGTCAGCAAAAGTGACGACTTAACTTTGTAGTAACGCCTAAGGAGTGATTTATACTGACACACGAAAAATAATTAGTGTCTGGCGTGTTAATTTATTTTTTTTATACAATGCTTGACAAATAAATCAACGTAATCCTATAAAATCATCTTTAAAACTAAAATAAACCTGATGTATTTTGTTGATATTTCTTGATAAAACTCCATAGTTGGTCTTGAACCAACCAGTCTTGAAGATGCCTGCTTAGGCGAAAGCGCTCGTTGGTCAAAATACTAAAAAGTAAAACTAAACCAAGAAGTTTTATTGACAAGTTTATTTATTATTTTATCATAATCATTGAAATAAACATAATTATAAATGACGTTCTTACAAGGTTACGTCATTTTGCAAAAATGTTAGTCATGGGACAACTTGATTAATGTAAATCAATCGAATAAAAAAATAGTTCATTTGTTGTTCATGAAAAAAAGTATTTTGTCTTATTTTTTCTTAAACACAAGTAAATAATTTTCTTAAACACACTATAATTTTGTGTTTAAATTTATTTCGACAAAGAGGGAAAACGTTTTTGAGAAGGGAATATGGAAGTCTAGGCATTAACAGGGCTCATGACCTGTCATTGGCTGGTTTAAGTGGCCACTTTACACACTGTGTAACATTTACCACTCTGCCAATGCTTGAACATCCACATTTCCCCATCTCTTCCATCTGTTGACCTTTGTGAAGTAAAAGAGCTGAAACCTTTATCACGTGGGTGAGATTCGTCCGGCTGAACCAAATCACCTACTAGGCAACGCCTGAAAACAATTTTCCAATTTTTCTACTTCTCCTTTTACCAGGTAGTTAATTCAACAATGTTTGAGTATGTCCAAATGCTCGCAGACTGGCTGGATTTTCTCCCTAGGGAGTTATTCATATTAAAATTTATTTCAACAGAGAGGAAAAACATTTTTAAGAAGGGAATATGGAAGTCTAGGCATTTACAGGGCTCTGAGGAAATGTGGATGTTCAAGCATGGGCAGAGTGGTGAATGTTACACAGTGTGTAAAGTGGCCACTTGAACCAGCCAACGACAGGTCATGAGCCCTGTAAATGCCTAGACTTCCATATTCCCTTCTCAAAAATGTTTTCCCTCTCCGTTGAAATAAATTTAAAACAATATATTTGTCTTATTAACCTTATAAAATAAATTGTGTTCCAGCCCTATCCACGAAGCTGTGGTCAACTGCTCGGGGGACCTGGAGGAGCTCGCCCGGGACTTGGTCGCTCGAGGAACGTCTCTCGACCAGCGGACCACTTGTCCCAATAAGTTTGTAAGTGGTTTTATTGTTTACGCATTCTACTGTATCCTCCTCGGAGTGATGACGCGCTATTGATGGATGCATCGAGAAAATAGGAAACGGGATGGCTGAAAACATACTAACATTATACCCATCAAAAACTGAACAACTGTGGGTGGCTTCAGCCAGACGACAGGATTGATCCAGGATACGGCCCTACCCAATGTAGGGAGTACCGCTTTACCCACCGTTAAACTACTGGGAGTTTTACTCAATTCTGACCTTTCTCTTGATGCTCAACGATAAGTTTATGCTTCTACCAGCTGAGACAAATTAAATGCATACGCAAAAGTTTGCCGGTTGATGCCGCCCGTCAATTAATAAATGCGTTTGTAGTGTCTAGAGTCGATTATTGTAATGGTATCTACGCAGGTCTACCAATGAACAAAATGACTCGCCTACAATCTGTATTGAATGCTGCAGCGAGACTTATTTTCAGAATCTCTTAAGTTCAGTCATATCATTCCACTACTTCGAGAACTACACGTTTTCCACAGAGGGTCGAATACAAGCTCTGTTGGCTTATGTATAAGTCACTGCACAACTCTGCTCCGGAATATCTAAGGGAACTCTGCATTTCAGATGAACTAGCTGACAGGCGTCTAACGCTTAGATCAGCTACGTCTACGGCGAGAGGAAAAGTTATTATACCTCTGCGTAAACGGCGCACTATATTTAGTGAACGCGCATTTGCGGTCGCACACCCTATGGCATGGAATGCTCTCCCAGCAGAGGTGTGAGGCTGTGAGAGTGAAGTGATGTTTCGGAAAAAACTTAAAACCCACTTGTTCTCTAAATCATTTGAAGAACATTTCAGAAAAGGTAATATAGAAGTCTAGGCATCTACAGGTCTTATGACCTGTCATTGGCTGGTTTAAGTGGCCACTTTACACACTGTGTAACATTCACCATTCTGCCCATATTTGAACATCTATATTGCGTGTTAATTTTTTTTTTTAATACAATGCTGGACAAATAAATCAACGTGAATGTATCAAATCAACTTTAAACAAAAAAAAAACTAAAATAAACCTAATTATTTACGACGTTCTTACAAGGTTACATCATTTTGCAAAAACGTTAGAGATGGAACAAATTGATCAATGTAATTGCAAAACTATTTACAAAGCAATTATTGAACCGCACGTTAACTACTGTAGTAGCATTTTATTTTTATCAAACAAAGAAAACATAGATAAACTAACTGTATTACAAAATAAAGCCTTTAGAATCATTTTGAAAAAAAACAGATACACGAGGGTAAAGTCGATGGTAAATGAAATGAAATTATTAACATATAAACAAAGAATATTTTACAATACAATGATATTTGTTCATAAAATTATAAACTCTAATAAAAAAACAGAATTTTGGAAAAAAATTGATCGGAACCAGCATGAACACGATCACAATACTAGAGAAAATAACAAAATTAGACTTCCATTTAGGAAAAAGGCAAAGTCACAAAATTCAATTTTATTTAAAGCAATTAAAAAGTATTACGAAATGGAAAAAAATATTTATGAAGAAAAAAACATATCAAAATTTAAAATAATGGTCAAGACATATGTGATAAACAATTTATAAATTAAATATATTTGCAATGTTATTATTAGAACACACATAATAATATGTATGATATGTGTGCCCTACTTTAAAATTTAAATAATTAAATAAATAATTTGATCGAATAAAAAAATAATTCATTTGATGTTGTTCATGAAGAAAGTATAAATGTCTTATTTTTGGTGAATAATTGTGTTAAACACACTATGATAGGCTTGTTTTGCATTTTTATATCAATTTTCTGAAACAGAGTTTCACGTTTGCATGAAAAAACTGATAAAATCGATTCGATCGGTACATGATCAGTGATCAGTAATTTCCCATCACTATTGATATGAGTTTGACAGCTGTCATTTTAATCCAGCTAAATTTTAAGGACTATAAGTAACTTTTTCTATACTATCCAAATATTGTATTTTTGTGTTTCCCCCAGAGTGCGCTGCACCTCAGTGTCCTGAAGGAGAGACACGACGCGATGAGGCTGCTGCTGCGGGTCGGGTGCAGCGCGCAGTGCACGGACGCCCGGGGGCGCGCCGCTCTGCACCTGGCCCTCCTGGCCCCCGGCAGCGAGGCGCTGCGTCTGCTGGTGGCCGCGCTCGCCCCCCTGGGGCAGGACCTCATGGCTGCCGTCACCAGCTTCGACATCGACGGTACAGCGCACCATTGCTTATCCTTGTCACTCGTCTACAGATCGTTTTAACGGCAATATTAGTATAATATTTTGAGGTTTTAAAAAATTGCATTATGTGTAAATTTGACTTCTGCACCTTGTTGGATGCTCGAATCCTTCGACCTCGGGACTGTAAACAAGGCCTGCCCTCTCGCGATACGCGTGTTCGAAGAAAACAGGGAACATTTGATTTTACGTAAACTATTTGACGTTATGGTTGTGAGTGTCAATCCTGGAATTAATGAAAGGAGTAAGGACTTACGGTTTCCTCCCTTTGGCACTGGTCCAGAAAGACACCGTTATCGTTTGCACTGGTCACTTTGCACGTTTTCTGGTATATTGGTGATTCGAAATCACTGTCACGCTCGCGGTACGGTTTTCGTTGTGTTGTGTTGTCACGCGTTGCTTTCTTGACTCGCCGTCAGGGCGGAGTAGGTACATTGGGATTCAAAACAAGGACCACCGGAATCAAAGAAAAGAATGGCTTGACACTTGAATAAAAGAAAATGAATCCGAAACAGCACCTATTTTTAACCCTCTTTTACTGTGCCAAAAACGTCCATGCGTTACGGTTCTGTGTACTGTTCAATACACATTATTATTCCTAATAGGCAGACAGCCTTTGCTGATGCCCCTATATCTCGTGCACTGCTTTTTGTCCAAGTTCTTCTTCCTCAAAAAAAGCATCCAAACAACTGGACTTGGCAATTTATTCCAGTCTGAAACTACCCTGCTGGAAAGGAAGTTTATCTTGGGATTGAGGTGGGATTGGGGACGATGGAACTTCCAGTTATGGTCCCGTAAATTTGTTTGAATTGAAGATGTTAGGATTTGCTCTGCGTACTGCCAGGGTTTTTGAAAATACCCGCGTACTGAGAATTCTTTACAACTCCTTGGTGTAGACTCGCAGTAGACTCGAGAGTGGCTCGATGATTTGGGGGCCACATGAACTGAAGTACTCTCTTATGATAGAGAAAATCCAAAAGGAGATATCTCTACACAGAGAGTGCGGGTATTATCCTCGGCTCTACCCAACCGAGTCTCTCCAGGGTATGCTCGGCTACAGCAGTTTCGAGACTTGAAGGAATGTGTGTTTGACTACACATTTTTATTAACATATTACAACATAGATGAAGAACATTTAAGAGAAGGTAATATAGAAGTCTAGGCATCTACAGGGCTTATGACCTGTCAATGGTTGGTTTAAGTGGCCACTTTACACACTGTGTAATATTCACCATTCCTGCCTGTATTTGAACATCTATATTCCTTCAATTCTTTCATCTGTTGATGTTTGTGAAGTTAAAGAGCTAAAACCTTTATTTATGCGGGTAAGATTCATCTAATTGAATTATTTCACTTCATCTCTGTTGTAATATGTTAATAATTATTAAAAAATGGGGAAACCAAACAATTTAAAACAGTGTCAAAAAAGTGTTTGTTTATTATTTTTTATATATTTCGTTTTCAAAAAAGACTTGATTTACTTTTATTTATTTTTTTTTACACTTTTATTTTATTGATATTTTTAAGATTTTTAAAAAAATATTTTATGTAAAAATTTATTATATTGTGTTACAAAGAGAAATCCCTGCAAAAAAACTGCTTTTGCAGCTTGGCGGGAATTTAAAAAAGAAAAAGAAATTAAAAAAAAAAAAAATATTTAAAAAAAATATTATCAGCTTCCCATGGCGTCGAATCCAGTCCTTGTCTACAAAAATTTGGACAAACTCAGAATATTGTTGCACATTTTTATCCATTGTTGCACTGTGTGATCGATAATTTTGAAATTATGATGAGCATCGGTTTGTATGTTCCTGATAATTACCTAAGACAGCGTCAGCATAGACTGTTTCATAGTCTGATATACAGGACCACCCTACCACCTGGCTGTTGGAAGGGCTCCCGCTACGCTGAGCAACATCGCTCTGGATGTTGATCTGTTCCATGTATCCGAAGGGGTTTTCCGGAGTAGGATTCTCCTATTTTGACAAGTCTCTATGTATTTTTTGTCTTTTTATAATATTTACGTATCAAATTTTAGTTTGTAACGTATGTATTATTAGTCAAAAAGGGAATCGTGTGTTAGAAATACCACATTATAAAACGAGGCTCGCACAGAGACGTGCATCAATTGAGCGGCTAGGCTGTTCATTACATGCCGGCGCTGAATGAATTAAGATAACTAATTTTTCATTATTTTTTACTGATAATATTTTATTGATTCCAAACTTTACAAATTTTTCTTCTTTTAAAAAACACGCACTATCCTGGATTCAAACTAAAGATATAAACTCTTTTTTTCTATGATTTATTTTGTTGCCCTTTGATAATAAGGAATATTTTTGTGTTTTTTTTGTAATATTTTTTATTTCCTTTTTTATTTACTATAAAAAAAAATACCATATTATCTTTTACTGAATATTTTTTTTTTTTTTCTTATGTTATACAAAAATATTATAACTGTTTATTATTTATTATAGGAGCAAAAATTCATTAACATTTTCTTGTATACCCACGAACAAGCCATGCCTTTGTGGGATTTTTTGTTCACTATTTTTCTATTAATATGTAATTATGCTTTATTTTTTTAATACTCTGTTTTATTATTATGTTTATTGTAAGAAAAAAAAAATTTAAATAAAAAAAAAATTAATTGAAAAACCATATTAGCCCAATGTGAAAATGACAATTGTGTGTAAATCAACGGTGGGTTATTTTGAACGCAGGCTACACCCCCATAATGCAGAGCGTGATGCTGAGCAAGGTGGAGCACCTGCACGTCATGCTGTCGGCGCTGACGCACGAGAACGCCCGCAAGTTCGCCGTCAACCTCGCCAACCCCATCAACAAGAGGACCGCCCTCTCCTTGCTGGACAAGTGCGACGCAGGTCAGCGGCGTGTCTTTATCACTTTTGTTGCGTGGAAGGTAAGATGATCAGTCTTACGCTTCAGATGCCAGTCCAGGAACTATAAAACACTGCAGTATTTAAACAATTTTAATTTAAATATTTCACAAAAAATCGCAAAGGAATAACATTTTTGTCCTGTCATTGGCTGGTTTAATAAGGCCACTTTACTCTCTGTAATATTCACCATTCTGCCTGTGTTTAAACATCCACATTTCTGACTCCCTAGGGAGGAAATCCTGCCAGTCTGCAAGCATTTGGACATACTCAAAAAATTGTCGAAGAAAAATATGTATACACATACAATAGACATATTAAAATCAGTATATTATGAACATAAAATGAGTAAATAAAACAGCAGATCATTATCATAAGTACCTTTTTAAAATTAATCGTTAATCATTACAAAATATCTATCAAGAGATGATTTGAATTCACAGAGACTCGAGTTAAAAATGTCCATACGAGAGGTACATTCGTTTCCTAGTCTGTGAATGCGCGGTATTGGTGAGTGACAAAGATAGTTAGTTTGAGAAGGGTGACAATAATATATACTATTTTGTCTTGCTCAATAATCCTTCATCAGTTTATCTCGGATCTCCAGATAAACGACCGCTGTGCGAGAAGATCCTCCTGAGCTTCGGGGCCATCCTCAAGCCGGAGGGGGGCGGGGGGGCCCGCCGGCCCGGGAAGGTGGTCACCGGCGACGGGGAGCTGACGCGCGCGCCCCCGCGCCGCCGCAGCCGCCAGCTGCTGCTCAAGGGCGACGGCCGGCGGACCAGGGCCCCCAAGCCCGTCAACCTCACGCTCATAGTGCCGGAGACGCTCAAGGACACCGCGCTGACCAACAACTGGATCAACTGCTCAGTCACCAAGGTTTGTGTACCGCTTTTATCTCGTATATATCTCGTGTACCGCTTTTTCTCCCCGTTTTTCTTTTACTACCATCACGCCATTATTCCGCAGGGGTAATCAGAGTCTCTCTTTCTTCTGTTGACTATTGTCCAGCCAGTCTGCAAGCATTTGGACATACTCAAACATTGTTGAATCAACTACCTGGTAAAAGAAGAAGTATAAAAATTGTTTTCAGGCGTTGCCTAGTAGGTGATTTGGTTCAGCCGAATGAATCTCACCCGCATAATAAAGGTTTCAGCTCCTTTTATTTATTTATTTATTAACGAACACTGTCCATGTATACAATTTATAGGGTTTAAATATTACAATGGAAGAATAGTTTAAAACTTTGAAAAAAGAAGAAAAGAAGCATTGACAAACATAAGGGACATCCAGACAAGATCTGGACTATTTATTTAGTGCTCGTTTAAATCGCTGTAAACTTAAACCAAAAAAGTCCAGATCTTGTCTCGAGCTAACAATACGACAAAGACGGGTCATTGGATAATTAAGGCCATAGTTTGTTCTATGCTGATCGATGAACGAGTCGGAATATGGAATTTTACTTGTCCCAGTAATGATGGAACATGGATTATACCATTTAGTATGCCGAACATATATATGGAGTCAATATTAGTTCTACGTTTTTGTAGACTATACATATTTAACATTGACTATATCAGCATGAGAATAATTACCTCTCTCTAGTCCAAGCATCCACGCTACTTTTCGTTTGATTCAATGTGGTTTATGCGATTGACATAGAATGGAGACCAGACCACTATTCTGGGAGGCATATTCTAGAAGAGGGCGAACAGTTGAGCAATAAAGAGTTTTGATTGTACGGACATTAGTAAAATCAGAGGATATTCTGTTAATGAAGCTAAGTAATTTTAATGATAATTTTACTGTATTATCTATATGCTCGTTGTATGTCAGTTTATAGTCCAAAACAACGCCTAAATCTCTGATGGACTTAACTACATCAATTTTGGAGTTTCCTATTAGGTACTCGAAGGAAATCGGTTCTTTTGTTCTATGAAATGACATTATTTTGCATTTTTAAATATTAAGTTCTAATTTATTGACTTTACACCATCGGTTAAGAGAGTTAATGTCTGATTGAAGAAGAAAACAGTCTTGTAAAGTTTGAATTATTTTGAGAATTTTGTTGTCGTCCGCGAAGAGCCAAAAGCGAGAGTAAGAGAATGATTTAGCAACATCATTAATAAACAAATTAAATATCGCAGAGCACTTGCAACAAGCTCGCAGAGAAAGGTATGGCTTGACCTAATCCAACAAATACTTGAAGATTGACTTGTTAAAAGTCACAATAATCGGCGCGCTTGCATGAGAAGATGTATGAATGTAGAGGAAGCGAGATTTGTATGCAAATATAGAGTGATCTGGCATTCTATCCTCTCTGTCTACCCTTACGAAAAAACGGCGTGATGGTTTGTTTATATTTTTCACACATTCTATGTAAAATGGCCTCTCCTAAAATGGTCTATTTTTTTAGGTTTCTCCCGACAAAATGTGCAACTCAAACGAAGCTGAAGCGACCCCCGCTCCCACAGAGAACGGCCGCGTGTCTGACCCGACCGCACCGGACCGCAACGCGTCCGGTCCGATCGCATTCCGCCCGGGCGTAACCGACCCCCTGGTTGATCTGGTCGTATCTGACCCGGCCCTTTCCGGCGAGATGCACTACGTGCACGAGGCCCCCTGCATCGGGAGCCTGGTGGAGATCCCCTACCTCGAAGAGTCACCGCCACAGAACAAGTATTTATTATTTTTAATATCAAAAACATTTCTCACTTTGTCGTATGACATTTTGTTCTTATTTATTTATAAATTTTTAGAATAAATTAAATTTAAAAATAAAATTTTTTAAAAGTTAAATTTAAATTTATTCAAAATTGTTAATTCAATATGGGATTGCCCTGAACTATTATCTCTCATCAACTTCAGGGTGCCTGGAAGAATGACTAGACAGGTGCCACCGTTTTGTAGCAACAATTCACGGACAGTGTATACTTGTAATGCCATATTAAACAGACTTCATGAACTCGGCAATAGTTATTCCCACGTATCGGATATATTTAGTGTAGGGTATTGTTCCTATAGAACAAACTTTTTGAACTTTTTCAAAGATGGTGAATGGTAATTACATTTATTTATTCATGCATTTCATAATATATACAGTTTTTGGTTCACTTTGCCCAGCTGTATAAAATAGTACTTATGATTTTTTTGATGTTTTAATGTTTTATTATTTAAACTTTCTACTGAATATGCTGTATAATTTTTAGGTTAATTTTAAAAATATAAATCTTGTTTAATTTTGGGGTTTAATTTTTTTTTATAAATCTTGGGTATAAGCAAATTTATGTTTTAAAAAAATAAAAATATTAAGCCAAATATGTTAGTATTATATATGTTTGTAAAAGGCAGATTTGCAGTTTATGTTAATAAAATAAAATACATTCTTTGTGTTCAAAGCTTAAATTTTGTGGTCAAACATATTACATAATTTTCTTTTTTTAAAAAAGTAAATATTTGTGATCTTATTATTTACTCAAATATTTTGATTATTTTGGCATTTGTCAACGAGTTGTAAATAACTCACTATTAGAAAATGGGAATCAAGCTAGAGTAGAGTGGGGTTCAAACCTCGGACCTCTGATCCGTGAGTCCGCAACACTAGCCACGGGACCACGACCCGATTCCGAAAGACATAACCCCCACAATACAAAACATACAAATAATACAATCACTAGATCCTCAACACAAAGACAACTTAAACAAATACAAACTAATACCACTTTCGGAAAAAGGGATTTTGAGTATTATTCAATTTAAATCTATAACCTACTTCCACTATCTATTAAAACAATTATTAACTAGAAAATGTTCAAAAAGTCTATAAAAAATAGATTGTGGAGCTGGGTAGAAGTAAAATGGATTGTTTCACTCGCCCAAACCCATATTGAATCAACTGCTCCACAAATGTATAGCTTGCGTTAGGTTTTTGTTCTTTCATTGTGCGTTTTATAGTATAAATAATATAGATGTACATAAATTAAAAAATTAAATATAAACATAAAAATGTAGTGTTTAAAACTGTCAGGACATTTTGTTAATTATCTCTGTTTATTAAGTCTTCTTTGTTTATTCTCACATGTAATTTTTTTTTTTAAAGTATGTTGTTAAGTGTCCTCGGCACGGGTAACTCGAGTGAGGTCACATTATTTTTATTAATCTTTGTTGATAATGTAAAAAATGAATAAATAAATAAATGTTAGTAAATATTAGTATTTAACCACCCACCGAAAAATATTTATTGCAAAAGCCCTCTGGGTGTGAAAATGTATTTTTTTAAAAATAATTTTACGGCTAAATAAAAAAATCAGACCAACGCAGAATTGTATTTTCATTCCACCCGGACAATAAATAAAAAAAAACCCCTAATCTTTCTTATTGTTTTTAGGTCTCCTATAGACGTTCCGCTGTCCAGGGCTTGCAAGCGCAGGGAGAGGGTGGAAAGCGTCTCTCCTTGCAAGAAGTGGAAGGAGGAGATCATAAGGAAGCACAGGACACAGGTCAGCTTGCATATCCTCAACGAGCCTGCCATGCAGCCGCATGTACTCCTGACACGAATCAGGACGTAGTGAAAGTAACATAACCAAAGTTTAGGACGCTGTGAAAGTAATATGGACAAAGTTCAGGACGCTGTGAAAGTAATGTAGACTAAGTTCAGGACGCAGTGAAATTAATACGTGTTATACCATGAAATGCTTGAATTTCAATTTGTACCTGTCATGTAGAAGCCCTCTAGGCGCATATAATAATAAATAAATATAGACAAAGTTCAGGATGCAGCGAAAGTAATATTGACAAAGTTAAGGACACGGTGAAAGTAATATAGACAACGTTCAGGACGCAGTGAAAGTAATACTTGTTATAACATGAAATGCTTGAATTTTAATTTTGTACCTGTCATGTAAACGCCCTCTGGGTGCATTTAATAGTTAATAAATATATGCAAAGTTCAGGACGAAGTTAAGGTAATATAGACATGGATCAAGACGTAGTGAGTGTGATATGGGCTACTATCAAGATGTAGTGAGAGTGATAACTAGAATCGGGATACTGCGAAGATGTGAACAAGAACCTGGGCATAGTAAAGTTCATGTGGACTAAGTTCAGAAGATTGTGAAGGTAATACAGACAAGAATCAGGATGCATGAAGGTGATATGGACAAAGATCAGGACATTGTGACGGTAATATAGTCAAGGATCAAGACGTAGTGAATGTAATATGGACTAGAATCAGGATACAAAGATAAAGACGTAGCAAATGTAATATAGATGAGAATTGTGAACGTATTATGGACAGGAATCAAAGCGTTGTGATGATAATATAGACTTTACCATATCTGCCTCTATAATCTATACTTGTGAATGAACCGTGTTTAAGCAATATAAATAAGGACTCTTGTCTCTTGAGTCTTGACTCTCATAGCGACAGGACATAGTGATGATAATAAAGACAAGATTAGGACATACTGGAAGTGAAATAGGTAATAAATGATACCTGTTAGTGCAACGGTGTGAAAGCACGAAATTTATAATATGAACAAAGATCAAGATGCAGTGAAAGTATTATGGAAAAGAATCAGGACTTAATGAACACTGGATTCTCTCTTCGGAATATATCCAAAAGCTCGTCATCGATGGCCTTCCGGGACAGCGCAGGTGTGAAGAAGAGGTGACTTGTGTTGAGGCTCTCCCGAAGCATCCGTTCTCGGACTTCAATGTCAGCTATAAAGTCGACCCACCTCACTCTCGATACTCGGAAGTGTGGTGTTTTGAGTTCAGGTAAGGTACCAAGATTCGCGCCCGTGAGAAGTGCTGGCATTTGACAAATGGAAGCAAAAAACGTGAGTAATGTTCTAAAATTGATTCCCCTGACTTCTATTTCGTGTGCCATCAAGACCGACGAGACAAATACATGTAGAGAATGCATCAATTACTATTGTCCTTAAAATATAGCTCAATAAAATGACAGCCGCCGAACTAATGTGACTAGTGGTGGGGAAGTACTGAGCACTGAACATGTACCGATCAAATTGATTTTATCAGTTTTTTTATTCAAACATGAAACTCATCATCGTTCCCTTTCCGCACCTAATGGTGCATAGGGCACTGCATTGGTACACGAATCGCAGCGTATCTTGATCATTTTTGTTACATGAAGGTAAGATGATCAGTCTTACGCTTCAGGTACCAGTCCAGGTACTATGAAATATTCTAGTGTGAAAACATCACAACATGAAACTCTCCGAAAATTGGTATAAAAACGCAAAAACAAGCCTATTATAGTGTGTTTAAGACAATTATTCACCAAAAAATAAGACATTTATACTTTTTTCATGAACAACATCAAACCAATTATTTTTTTATTCGATCGATATACATTGGTCTATTTGTCCCATCTCTAACATTTTTGCAAAATGATGTAACCTTGTAAGAACGTCGTTAATAATTAGGTTTCGTTTAGTTTTAAAGCTAATTTCATATAATTATGTTGATTTATATGTCAAGCATTGTTAAAAAAAAAAAATAACACTCCAGATACGAATGATTTTTCGTGTGTCAATATAAATCACTCCTTAGACGTTACTACAAAGTTTTGTCGTCACTTTTTCCGATAACTGTCATTCTAATCAAGCTATATTTTAAGGACTATAAGATATGAATTTCAAATATTATATTTGAATTACTATACTATTTGACTGGCCTGAAACATATTTTCATTTCGACTCACTGGTATTTCAAGATTTTCAATGAGATAACATTTTTTTGTATTTTTATACATCGTATTATCGGCGCTATGATTTTTTCAAGTTTTGTAATTCTGTGACGTCTGAAGTTCTCTACGGTGAGTTGTCCCGATTGGTGGCTCGGTTGGCTTCTCGGTAACCGAGTATCACAATACCGTGTCCTCGGTTGATTCCGGAGAACTAGTGACGTCGTTCAAAGTAGTTAATTTTTTATTATTTTTTTTCACACATTTTAGTGAAACTTTGCCGTACAGTTAAATGCTCTTATTTTTACTGCGCCTAAGAATGATTTTTTTATATATATATATATATTTGGATAATTTATATAACGCCATTTTTTTTTAAATCACCTCAAGGGCGCGGTACAATAAATAAATATCCCAGTACGTCTTGCAGCTACAGAGCGCATAGACTCCAATTATTTATTTATTCGCCTTTGACAAAGTCTAAAATAATATTGAAAAAAATTATAATGAAACAAAACACCTGTACACAAGTATAGAAAATATAGATACATAAAATAAAATCAGCAGAAAATAAAGATACAATAAAGTAAAATTAAATAAGAAATTATAACATATGTATGCAGCAAATTAACAATAAATATTTAATTTAAATATAAAAAGTATTAAAGTAACAGAGGTGATGTATCATAGTATAAACAGTTAAACAAATATAACACTTATTACCCGTACATTTTTATAATTTAGAAAAGAAGTGATTAAAAAGTAATGATTTTAATTTTTATAAAGATAAATTAAATAAATCTATGTTTCCATGTTTATTTGCTAATTATGATATATAGGAGCTAGATTACAGCACGTCTTGCAGCTACAGAGCGCATGGACAGTAAGAAATCTAGCCCCTATTTACATTTCTTATTTGACAATGAAGTAAGTTTTAGTGATATTTTATAAAATGAAATAAAAAATTATAAAAATAGAAGTTAGATTACAACAAGTCTTGCAGCTACTTATATCCTATTTCTCCTCGCACTAAACTTCCCCTCATCGAGACCTCCTCCGCAACAACTCTGTATAAATATGTTTTTTTTACTGCTGACGGAAAAAAAAAACGTTTTAAATTTTTAAGAAAATATTTTTTATTACAAATATACAAAGAAAAAAAGTTATTTTTTATTTTTTAAAATTTTGGTGTATTTCTCTTCTGGAGACCCTTCGTCCGCATTAACCAACACATAGAATGGTACTTTTCTGTTGAAAAACACATGCTCGTCCTTATTTGGAGACACTGCTGTTTCCTCTGAATAATGGACGTCTCCATCCTCATCTATATATACTACATCTTCAGGCTCTGAAACTCCAGCATTTATTGAAACATTGTGAAAGACGCAGCACGCATTGACAATTTGACATACTTTCGATGTAGTGTAATGTAGTACTCTGTGCTTTAGAAGGCATCTCCGTCGGTTCTTCAATACACCGATACATTTTTCAATGCAGTTCCGTGCCTTCACATGGACTTTGGTGTATTTCTCTACAATATGGAGAGTCGTCGATATAACAAAACGGCTTGTTTTAACGGACGCTATTACAAATGAACGTTGCTTTGATTTATTTATCTGTAAAAGAGTAGCGAATTATGCATTGAACTTTATGGAAAGGCGAGTATTATTGTGTAAGTGTAATTGAACGTTATTTTTGCTTACCCACCAGGCAGGTTTACTGAGGAAACATTTTATGATCGGCACTTTTTTTTGTGTTAATAAAATGCTGGAAGCTTCTACGCTTTGTTTATTTGTTTAAATTTAATGTTGTGCACACAGTGCTATGTTAATATAAATCTAGACAATATTACGAACAAAAAATAAACCCAACACAGCACCAATTACGTACACAACACAATATATGAAACAACTATCTAACAGTACAACAAGATGTAAGAAGAATTTGTGCTTTGTGTGAATTTACTAGCGATTGTGTTTTTATTGTTGTGAGTATGAAATGTAGTGCGTGGAGTGAGGTGTATGGAGTGATGTGTATAAGATGTGGTGTTTATGTAGTGTGTATTCTGGTAGTACCTAGTTTAGTATTAATTGTTTCTGTTTATTTTCAATGAGGCTAAATGATACTAATATTACAGTAACTTTAAACTTTGAAGTAGGGCACACAATAAGCAAATTCCCCTATGTGCTCCAATAATAACAATAATAACATTAGTAATACTAAACATTAAAATCTATAAGACTCAGCTTCCGTTTGTAGCAGAGAGCTGAGTCGTTAAAGATGTCTAAATCGTACATCTTCTCAATTTTAGAAAAGTTACTAACTGCTCTTCCTAATAGCGAATTTTGAGCTGCTCTGGTGTTGCATTTGTCGTAGCTCAGTAATACAGTGGGAACTATTTGGTTCCGAGAGAGACGTGCGCACTTGCCAAAGGTTCTGCGGGGAATGGTTGGCACGCCAGCAGTAACCTTAATGACTGGGGGGTATGGTCACGTGGTCGCCCGGTGTATTTCGGTGGATCGAACGACGGTTAGATTTTTTAAACTCATTTAAAATGGCGATTTATTTATTATTAATATTACGTTTAATTTTTTTTGCTCCGATCATTGTTGGTTTATTTTTATAATAGTCGTGGGACACGACACCACCCATACCGTAAGATTATTACAGTGCTGTGGGTGTTTTCTGCAAATTGAGAAATACCGTTTTTGTACTCAGCACTATCTTCAGAAGATGATTATTACATTTTTTATATGAAAGCAGCCTGGCTGTTATAAATAGAACATAAAATTGATCTTACTGCACCCGATAACCTCAATATTTCATTTAGCAAAATTGTGGATTTGCTTAGTTATGCTTTCTGCATAACTACATTCAATTATCACTCTTCTTACGTATCCAATTATTACGAACGCACTTGATTATATGAACAGGATCAAAAATAAAAAATAATGTTCTACTGCTATCTATCGGGTGAGGTACAATGAGGAGTAATATTTTATTCGGTTGGAACAATTTGAATGCTTTCCTATTTATGGCATTAATATCAGAAATTAAAGCCCATGTCTTCAACCCCCTTCACAACATTTAATATCATCGACGTTAGTTGTTTGGCTGCCAAATTGTTTGCTGGCACTATACTGACAACATCTTTGTATTTTGACAAAATGCTCGATACTATAAATACTTGAGCAGTTTTTGCAATTTTCGATGGATCAGTATTACTGCTTCCATATAAATTGGCCCCCTTGAAAATCAAGTTGAGCATTTGTATAAATTTCGTCGAATTGCAAATTCTCTAGAAAGTCTTATTTTTTTAAAAATTGCTTTTTCGTTTTCAAATACTCCGCATCGCGATAAAATAAAATAAATTTTGCATTTAATTTCTTAATGTTTCTAGGGTAAATAATTACTATTGTATAACTTGGATACATGGCCGAAGAATGTACAAACATACTTGCTGCAAAGATAAAGGGTTCTTCCTGTACCGACGGAGGTTTTCAAGGGTAGCAGCATATTTATTTGTTTATTCTGCTAACTAACTAACTAACTAACCATCACGCCATTTCCCCGGAGGGGTAGGCAGAGAAGATAGAACGCCACACCACTCTGTCCTGGCACACTTCCTTTGCTTCCTTCACATTCATACATCTTCTCATGCACGCACGTCGATTATTCCGACTTTTCACATGACCACTTTCAAGAATTTGTTGTACTTGATCATGCCATGTCTTTCTCGGCCTTCCTCGACTTCTACAACCAGACACATTCGCATCATAAATCTTTTTAGCCGTTCTTTCATCATTCATTCGCTCCACATGACCGAACCATCGCAAAAGACCTTTCTTAATTTTGTCGATAATGCTTAACTCAGCCTTGCATTCTGCTCTAATTTCGACATTAGGGCACCTATCATACATTGTTTTTCCGCACATTCGGCTGAGGGATCGCATTTCAACAGCATTCAGTCTACTTTCGTCCCTTTTTTTCCAACTCCATGCTTCGCTTCCATACATTAGGGTTGGTACCAGAACTCCATTATGAACTGCTAATTTAGCCTCTTGCGATAGACACTTATTTGCTACGACAGGCTTTAAGGCACCATTAACTCTGTTACCGGCACTAACCCTCCTTTCAATATCCTTGTCCATATTTCCATCTCTAGTAAACATACTACCCAGATATACAAATTCTTCGACCTGTTTCAAACTATCTCCATTTACTACAATCTTACATTAAGTCATAGTTACATTTCTTTCAAAGACCATGACGTTCGACTTTTGCACATTCATTAGCAAATCACTCTCCTTGCACACTTCGTAAACCTTTGTTACCAAGGATTGCAGTTCCTCTTCGCTGTCAGCTAGGAGGACTGCGTCATCGGCGTACAGAAGGCAACTGACAATTAGATTACTCATTTTCGCTCCCACATCCATACTTTTCAATTCTTTCATACATTTATCCATGTATATGTTGAATAACCACGGTGACATTACACATCCCTGTTTGACTCCTTTAGGGATGTCAAACCAGGAAGTTAATGACCCATTTACCCTTACACACGCTACACTATATTTGTACAAAGAAGCAATAGCGCGGACAAGGTTATCACTCACTCCATACTCCGATAGAACCATCCATAATTTTTTCCTATCAACTCGATCAAATGCTTTTTGCAAATCAACAAAAGCGCAAAAAAGCTTCTGGTTTTTCGCCAAAAACTTTTCTGTCATATTGCGTAATGCAAATATTTGATCCATACATCCCCTACCATTCATAAATCCACTCTGTACATCCCATACTTTCTCCTTGGTCACGTTTCTTACTCTTTCTATCAGTATTCTTCCATACATTTTGCCGACAGCGCTCAGAAGACTGATAGCTCTGTAATTCCCACACTCCACCTTAGAACCCTTTCCCTTGTATAACGGCATAACAACTGCCCTCCTCCAATCAGGTGGAGTCCTTTCCTCCTTGAGACACAAGTTAAAAAGTTTATGTAGCCATGTGAGAATTAATTTGCCACCCGACTTAATAAACTCTGCTGCAATACAGTCATACCCTTGCGCTTTACCATTCCGCATACATTTGACAACGCTGATAATTTCTTTCATACTAATCTGACTTACCTCATCATTTGCGTTCAGACACACCTCGGATAATGTCGATACATCGGCACCGCCCGAGTTACCAGTGTGCGATTCATAAACTTCCTCAAAGTATTCCTTCCATCTCTCTTTTATTCCACTCTCACTAGTCACCATTTTTCCATCCTTATTGTGGATAACTTATATAGCGCCATTTTCGTAATAAAATACCTCAAGGGCGCTTTACATGGTGATTCTACTGTTAAGTTAATTTAATTGAAGCTTTAAATTTGTAATTTGATTAAAATAATTTATTTTGTTGTCACGTGCTACGGATTTATTCAAATGATTTAGAGAACAAGTGGGTTTTAAGTTTTTTCCGAAACATCACTTCACTTTCACAGCCTCGCACCTCTGCTGGGAGAGCATTCCATGCCATAGGGCCTGCGACCGCAAATGCGCGCTCACCAAATTTAGTGCGCTGTTTGCGTAGAGGTATAATAACTTTTCCTCTCGCCGTAGACGTAGCTGATCTAAGCGTGAGACGCCTGTCAGCTAGTTCATCTGGAATGCATAGTTCCCTTAGATATTCCGGAGCCGAGTTGTGCAGTGACTTATACATAAGCCAACAGAGTTTGTATTCGACCCTCTGTGGAAAACGTAGCCAGTGTAGTTCCCGAAGTAGTGGAGTGATATGACTGAACTTAGAGGTTCCGAAAATAAGTCTCGCTGCGGCATTCAATACAGATTGTAGGCGAGTCATTTTGTTCATTGGTAGACCTGCATAGATACCATTACAATAATCGACTCTAGACACTACAAACGCATTTATTAATTGACGGGCGGCATCAACCGGCAAATTTTTGCGTATGCATTTAATTTGTCTCAGCTGGTAGAAGCATGAACTTATCGTTCTACTAATTTGAGCGTCAAGAGATAGGTCAGAATTGAGTAAAACTCCCAGTAGTTTAACGGTGGGTAAAACGGCACTCCCTACATTGGGTAGAGCCGTATCCTGGATCAAATTCTGTCGTCTGGCTGAAGCCACCCACAGTTGTTCAGTTTTTGATGGGTTTAATGTTAGTCTGTTTTCAGCCATCCAGTTTCCTATTTTCTTGATGCATCCATCAATTAAATTGACAAGCCCACTTCTCTCGCCTGGTTTGCAATAAAAATAAATCTGCGTATCATCTGCATAGCAGTGCGACCACAATCCACATTCTTTGATAATGTTCTCTATATCTTTAGTGTAAAGGAGATAGAGAAGTGGTCCGAGTACTGACCCTTGAGGCACTCCTGTAGACACCCGAAAGTTGGTTGAGCTTTTACCCTGGAACACGACTGCATATTCTCTTTTATTAAGATATGAACTGAACCACATATGTGCCTGATCACGGATACCATAAGTTTTCTCCAGACGTTCAAGCAAAATATTATGGTCTACAGTATCAAATGCAGCACTCATGTCCAGAAGAGCCATCAACACCAGATTACCAGAGTCCACCGACGTTATAATGTCAGACAGTACTCTTATCACTCCCGTCTCCGTGGAATGAAAACGTCGGTATGCCGATTGCCTTACCGAAAATAAAGAATTCCGCTCGATATAGTTAACGAGCCTGTGAGAAACTATTTTTTCTAGTATTTTTGATACGATGGGAAGATTTGAAATAGGGCGAAAACTGGAAAGATCTTCCACATCTAGTTGGGAATTTTTGAAAAGTGGAGTTACATTTGCTTTTTTTATGGCTCTCGGAACAATGCTGCGCTCCATGGATGTATTAAATAAATCTGTTAAAAATGGAGCTAATACGTTAATGCATCCTTATCTTTAACAACTGTCATGCCTCCGCTTTCACTGCTACTCCTGGAGTTTTTCACAGCTTTCCAGAAAACTTTAATGTTTTCATGGAAATTGTGTGTCATTTTCATTCCTTCTTCATCCTTCAATTTTTTCCTTCTTCATCCTTCAATTTTTTCTTCCGTTCACATACACCCTGCTTAACCTTTTTCTTACTTTCACCATACACGCGTTTAGCCGATTCATATTCAGTTGTATTCCTTTTTACAGCAAGCAAATTTATCCACGCATCCTTCTTTTCTTTAACGAGTTTTTTGACTTCGTCGTCCCACCACGCATCACCTTTCTTTCTCCCTAGCGTTGTCACACCGCACACTTCTTTCGCCGCCTCGCACATACTTATTTTCGAACACTCCCACATATCATTTATACCCATACATTCTACATCTTTTTCGTTCAGTCTGTGACTCACAGATCTTTCAAAATTATCTTTCATGTCAGCATTTTGCAGTTTTTCAACTTTGACTCTAGAAGGAGCCTGCACTTTGTTTGGGACCGCCATCCCTTAAACAGAATCACCCTTGAGACCACTAAAAAATGGTCTGATTCCATCTCGGCCCCTCTGTACACACGTGTGTCGACAGTTACAGGCTTCAATCTAGAGTCAATGATGACATAATCGATAATCGACCTTTCATTTCCTCTCTCCCATGTGTATTGGTGGATTCCTTTATGCTCGAAAAATGTATTTGATACGAAAAGGTTCCATTCCAGGCATACCTCTAGCAGTCTTTTCCCATTGTCATTCACTCTTGCATCCCCAAACATACCTAGAGCTGACTCCAGCCCATCTCTCCTTGTTCCCACCCAACCATTAAGATCTCCAGCCAAAACTATCCTTTCGCTATCTTTTTTCCCATTCATCACATTCATTAGACTCGTCCAAAACTCGTCCTTCTCAGATTCACAGTCGGAGTTGACAGGAGCGTATCCTATGATAACAAGCAATCTTGTCAGTCCGACCTTTAATCTGACAAACATGAGTCTCTCACTTACAAATTCATATTCATTCATGCCCTATATCATTCTTGGCGATAGAAACGCAGCAACACCCCGGCAAGCTCTGTCCGTCTCAGGGAGACCGGACCAGAGGACCAGAGTATCACCGTGCTCCATCGAACCACTCCCTTTCTTCCAAGTCTCAGAGACACACAATAAATCTATACATTTATTCTTCATTATACCACACAGTTCATTCATCTTATCAGTCATACGCCCTCTTACATTCCAAGTGGCAATTCTACATTCCTGAGAATTCCTCCTCTTTGCGCCCCCCCCGAGAGAAGCGACCTGATGGGTTGCGAGCCTCATCGCGGTCAGCTAGCGGCATTCTCCCATTCTACCATGACATTAAAACTAACTTATAACTTAACATTCTTCCCACATAATACTAAAAATATACACTTAATTAATTATCAACATTATATATTGTAAAGGTGGACCTCGGCTTTAGGCTCCGTCGGATAAATCTCCGGGCGTGGCTTTTGACCCCTTCATCATATTCTGCCTTGCTTTCCCACAGGTTTGATTTCACGTGTCCGGGGTATAACAATTAGGTGGTAAATAAGAAATAAAAATCCAATTTAAGATAAGCTCTGGTGGAGCATGTATATTTAGTCAACCAACTAAATTAGGCTTAAGATTACAGCTGTTATAATAAAAAATACGAATACATGCCGGGGAGGTCAATCCCTGCTAGCTAAATAATTGCCACAGCTAATCTAAACTATCAAATCATATTGCCCTGATAAGAAATTGTTTGGAAGACAAAAAGGACTCACGGCTGACTGTAGTTTTCCTGGCCAGAACTGGAGTGGGGCTCCAGGTCGATTATGCAGTCTCCATGGTCTGGGGACGGCTGGGCACTGGCTCTTCCACTCGTAACTTTTTGACGGATTTATTGCACAATTACGCGTCGGCAATTATCCATACAATTAATTTACCGATCGGGTTCTTATTTAGACAGCGATAACTAAGATCCCTGACTCCCGTCTCTAGGCGACGGAATCGACGGCAAAGAATTTCTGGCGGAGAAAATAATATTTAATTAATTCATTCCGCACTTAGCAATTATTTGGAGGAATAAGATTTTGTCCATCTTCAAAATGATGGAATCCGAACTATTCAGCGGGAATAAGTCTGCGATGCGACAAGATTGAACTACTAACACAAACCGAAGTAAAAGGACTTAGAATGCCTTAGAATGCTTTAGAACGACTTAGAATGACTTAGAATCACTTAGAATGATGCAGAATGATTTAACATGATCTAGAATGCCTTCTAAAATTAAAGTTTTCGATTTTATAGCATTTAATTAATAACATATTACGCTTGACAGTATAAGTGGCCAATAGCAAGAGCTAGACCTGTAACTGTCTTAGTGTAACATTAAATGTCCAATGAGAGACAAGATAATACATACTTAAAATGGCCGCTAAGATTCTACCCCTAAGTAAGCCAATAAGATCTATTTGCGGTCCATTTTAAAATATGTTGAGTTATGGTTACGCCCACTTCCTTTATTTGTGTGCATAATTCGTTGAACTTCTGTGAGGTCACTGATGTTGGCGGAATGCAAAAAGGAACAGATCCTCACTATGGTAAACTCTTGTACATTTGAACATCTGGCAGCTATATTTCATTGTGAGTTATTATTTCCTTTGACCATAAAGCTGTCATGTCCCTGGTTTCATAGATAGGGTGACCATAATTTTAGTATTTTTGTAATAATATTCCCCTTGAGTCTGACTATTTCTTAATTTTACATATTAAATTTATACTTATATATATATATAGGTAGGTTAGATCTGTATGAAAGTTATGTAAATCTACTACATAACAATATATAAACTAACTTAGTATCCTACACAGATTGTTCACAGTTAAGCAATATACGGTACAAGTACCTACACCTCGTTTTATAATATTATGTATTATAATATTAATTAAAAGTCCTTTATAATCTAGCCTATACTGTTTTGTCCTTTTACTTCACTTTCACTCTCTTGCTGTCGGCTTGTCGCGCGGTGGTGCGGTGGTGCGGTGGCGGGGTGCGGGGCGTCACTCAGCTGCAGGGGCGCGGTGGGCGCCGGTAGGGGTGCGGGCGCGGGGGCGGGGGATGCAGGGGATGCGAGGAGGCTGGCCGCTGACCGCCGGGTCGCGGCCGCTAGCGCTGGTCGCTGCTCGCTAGGCCATCTGGTCGCCACGTGCAGAGACTACTCTGCTGGCCTGCACTTACCCACATGTTGAGACGGGGACAGGGGAATTCCAGGAAAATACTATATTGATTTCGTGTACCCGGTACCGGCGGTACCCGGGTAGCTTTTTAGTCTTATTATTTTCAACAGCCCAGAATATTTATGTATAAATAATTTTAAACTGGCTACACTATTTATAAAAGACACAGTTTTATTCGATCACATGTAACACAAACTATAGTACAAATTTATTACCAATAATGCGTATTGAAGTATCTTGCAAATTTTCAAATATTTTCCCACGTATTATGTATGCAGGTTTCTTAGGTACAAAAGCGTGTCTAAGGAGGTTTGTCGCTTCCTCCCAAGAGCTAACGCCTTCTTTGATTCCATGCCACCATGTTGCGGCCTCTTCTGTCAACAGGAGCGATAGTCCTCTTAAAGCGTTTTTGTCGTCGATGTCTTCGGTACTATAAACACTAATGATGCTGCGACAAATGTCTCAGCAACGTTCTGATTACGAGTACCGTCATATCGAGCGGTACACGCTGTCAATGTTCCACATCGTTTACTTCCATTAGTATGCACGTTTTTCATGGATTTTATTATTTCACTTAACTGTTCGTTCGTAAATGTTATAATGCGTTTATCTTGCATTTTCACAACAACCTACTGCATCAACTTAATATATAAATAATATTTATAAGTAGCTAAGCAATACGTTCCTTCATCACAATAGATGAATATTTGAGGTTAAGTATGAATAGCAAAGAGTGAAATTTAAGATTCAAAGCTGAAAACAACCGTTGTTGGAACAAGTATTGGAAATTAATACTATCAATACCCACAAATAATACTATGACAACCTCGAAAAAGGTAATTAAAAAATAAAAATATATAAAATGAAATAAAAATTAGCGTTAAAAAAAACATATTAATTAAGAGAGTGAGAGACGTTTGGTTTAGTCGGGCGCCAGTTATCCGTAAAGAATAACAATTAGATTAAAGTTGCATTCAGTTTAATTATGTCAATGTGGAGGGGTAAGAAAGGAATAAAGATAAAATGTGGAAATTAAATGTATTTAAATTAAATTATGAACAATATCTAACCTAGCTTAGAATTAGACTTAACCTACTTAAACCATAAACTTAAAATTAACCTGACGCCCTGATGCGGCGCGCGGCGTGGTGACGCGAAGGCGGCGTGGGTCCCTGGCGTGCGGCGTGGGCACAGGACGCGATGTGGGCGGCGGCGTGGTGCATCGTAGGGGGAGGCGGCATCTGGCTGCGGCGACAGGGGTAGCTGGGACGGCGGCGTCCAGCTGCGGTAAGGTATGCCGCGAGGACGGCTCGTCATGAGCGGCGGCGTG
Source organism: Micrasema longulum (assembly GCF_059751315.1). Classification (NCBI taxonomy): domain Eukaryota; kingdom Metazoa; phylum Arthropoda; class Insecta; order Trichoptera; family Brachycentridae; genus Micrasema; species Micrasema longulum. The sequence goes on from NW_028277216.1 coordinate 398,688, forward strand.
GCTTCCTGTCCCATGGCGGGGCAAGGAAGAGAGTCTAACAAGGAAGAGAGTCCGGGAAGCGGGCGTCACGGTTTTTATCATCTTTTAGACGTCCCCCCTTCCCGGTTGGTCTCGTCGCTCTCATTGGCGGGCGCACGCTTCGGTTGGGGCGGTCTTCTTTTCTCGCCGAATCCCGTCTTTCCCGCCAAATGGTGTTCTTAAAACTTATTCTACTACTTAAATATTAAATTAACCTAGTCTTATAATTAACTTATGATAAGAATCGGAATAATCGGCGAGCGTGCACGAGAATAGGTATGAAGGTAGAAGAAGCGAAGTCTATATGATGAGATAGAGTGACGTGGCGTTCCATCCTCTCTACCTACTTTCACGGGGAAACGGCGTGATGGTTGCTGTTATAATTTTCATGTAAAATATAAATATGTTATTCATGGAAATAAAGTGATTTGGATTTCGAAATATAAATATTATTTTAAACTATTATTATTCGCGTTTTTAAAAGTGTCCTGAGCTTCACAAGTATTGACATGTGGCCGGTTCTTGGGGGTACCTTCTCGGCAAGAACAATAGGCTCCCGATTGCCTGGGCGAACGGACTTTTATTACCTTCAACGACCCTTGCGAAAGGCGCAATTCGGGTCATTGTTGCTTCCAAAAAATCTAACGGTATTTTTTTAAAGATAGACGCGTTCACAATAATTATTTTTAAACAAGAAATTATAGAATTGATGGATTTGGCACAGCGGTACTTTCGGTCTATATCAACTATTTTACATACCTTTGAGCTTTTATTCCTTTCATTTCAGCACTTATAAAGTCCGTATTTGCAAAATACATACCTTTGAGCTTTTATTCCTTTCATTTCAGCACTTATAAAGTCCGTATTTGCAAAAAATGAAGCCATCATAAAAGCATATATTTTCGGCAAATTATCAGACTGAGCTTTCACAAAACCAATGTCTGACATAATGTTAGATATGTAATATCTTTCTAACCTGTTTATCGTTGAATATGATGACAGTTCACCAGATTTTTTCACAGAAAACACATCAAATAAACAAACCGCACGCCAAGTCCCCGTCTGTCATTAATCTTGGATTGCGACGTCACAAAGAGAACAACCGATGACGGCGCGTTTATAAATGTTTAAATTTCATACTAATTAAAAACGCAATTTAATGATATACAACGAATTCCAATTGAATTTTAACTGTGATATTCAGCGTGACCAAAAATATTTCCGTCGGTAAAACCAAATTCTGGGTAGGCTGGACATTCTAAATTCATTCGTTGGAATGTACGGGACTTAAATAAACTTCCATTTCTACAACTTTAGTTACATCGGGACATCTCCATTGCAGTTGTAAATACGACATATCGAAGATCATGTCTTATATGGGATTAATAAGAATGAATCTTAATACTAACAAGAATTGCGACACTTTAACCCTGCAATAGTTTTTTCATTAAAAACTTGACAATCTCGAAAAAGTAATTAAAATAAAAAAATATATAAAATTAAATAAAAATTAGAGTTAAAAAAATCATTAATTAAGAGAGATTGAGAGATGTCTGGTTTTGTCGGGCGCCAGTTATTCGTAAAGAATAACAATTAGATTAAAGCTGCATTCAGTTTAATTATGTCAATGTGGAGGGGTAAGAGAAGAATAAAGATAAGTGAGGAAATAAAATGTATTTAAATTAAATTATAAACAATATCTAACCTAACTTAGAATTAGCCATAACCTACTTAAACCATAAACTTAAAATTAACCTTACGCCCTGATGCGGCGCGCGGCGTGGTGACGCGAAGGCGGCGTGGGCACAGGACGCGATGTGGGCGGTGGCGTGGTGCATCTTAGGGGGAGGCAGCATCTGGCTGCGGCGACAGGGGTAGCTGGGACGGCGGCGTCCAGCTACGGTGAGGTGTGCCGCGAGGACGGCTCGTCATGAGCGGCGGCGTGGCTTCCTGTCCCATGGCGGGGCATGAGAAGTGACGTCGGGTGCGTGGAGGGACGCACGACGTGGGCGGCTCGTCATGAGCGCAGCGGCGTGGGCGCGTTGGCGCGTGGGGTGCGTCACCGTGGTGCGGCGACGTGAGCGCTTGGGTTGCGTCGTAGGCGGCAGCGTTGGGGCTGCGGCGTCAGGGCTGGTTAGCCAGCGCGGTGGCTTCTCTCCTGGGCTGCTGACTGGGCCACGGGGATGGCAAGGCACCCGCCCGTGACCCTTGAGGACAACTGACGCAGGAGAAGAGAGTCCGGAGAGAGAGTTCGGCTCGCGGGTCCGCAGAAGAGAGAGAGTTCGTAGAAGAGAGTGTTTCCGTAGAAGAGAGTTTCCGTAGAAGAGCGTCCGGGAAGCGGGCGTCACGGTTTTTATCATCTTTTAGACGTCCCCTCTTCCCGGTTGGTCTCGTCGCTCTGATTGGCGGGCGCACGCTTCGGTTGGGGCGGTCTTCCTTTCCCGCCAAATTCCTTCTTTCCCGCCAAATGATGTTCTTAAAATCTAACTTACCCTACTAAACTTAAATATAAAATTAACCTAGTCTTATAATTAACTTATGATAAGAATCGGAATAATCGGCGAGGGTGCACGAGAATATGTGTGAAGGTAGAGGAAGCGAAATCTATATGCAGAGATAGAGTGACGTGGCGTTCCATCCTCTGCCTACTTTTACGGGGAAACGGCGTCCTGGTTGCCGTTATAATTTTCATAAAAATGTAAAATATAAATATGTTGTTCATGGAAATAAAGTGATTTGGATTTCATGGATTTTAAAATATAAATATTATTTTAAACTATTATTATTCGCGTTTTTAAAAGTGTCCTGAGCTTCACAAATATTGACATGTGGCCGGTTCTTGGGGGTACCTTCTCGGCAAGAACAATAGGCTCCCGATTGCCTGAGCGGACGGACTTTTATTACATACCTCCAACGACCCTTGCGAAAGGCGCAATTCGGGTCCTTGTTGCTGACTAATAAATCGAACGGTATTTTTTAAAATATAGACGCGTTCACAATAATTATTTTTATAAAAGAAATGATAGAATTGATGGATTTGGCACAGCGGTACTTTCGGTCTATATCAAACTTTTAATGTCGAAGGCACATTTTGTTTTTAAAACTACTCGGGCACCGTATTTTGTATGACAACGTGTGTTCAAATTTCACAAGTGACCTTTTTTCTAGTTTGTAGACTAAAGGAGCTTCCAACATTCCGTTGAAATCATCAATATCAATGAAGGAGAATAGGCACCTATGCATGGAACCTGGTGCCGGCACCAATCGAAATGAATGATATATCTTTCGAAATTTATTTTTGTGTAGAATAAGAATAACCGTGGCGCCAGTCCCGATTCACTCTCCGATCAGAGTTTCCTACCTTAAAAAGTTATTAAATCGGTTTTGATTAAAAATCTCTACAGAGATTCTTTTTTGAAATGCATAATTTTGATTGCTTGCCATATCACTTTGTTCCCATCCGTTGTTGTAACATATTTTTTTCTAGTGTATCAGACAGCTGTTTTAAGTCAAACATGTCATTTGTTGCCATTTATTAACTTTATAGGGCTTTCCATTTTTTTTGACCATAGCTGTTAATGGGTACCCATTGAGCTGGTATAAAGACTGGCGCACTTTTGGACATTCTCTTTTTTTCTTTTTCGATGAGCGAGTTCATTGCATCTCCTTTATTTTGTGTGTGACCCGTAATCAAATATTTGTGTGTTACGGAGTTAATAATAGGTTGTTCAAAAATTTATTTCGCATTTTTCAAGTTATTATTTCAAATGATTTTTTTGTCTGTTCAAATAAACAAAATCAATCCGAATACTGTCCATTATTATCGATGGTCTTTTGCCATCCTTCTGGTAGAGCCATGATCCCATTCTCATAGAACTTCTGTTGTTTGTAGTTAAAAAACTAAGACAAGTCATTTTCACGGTCATTTCTTGATTTCAATTTCTTTTTCTTCAGAAAGTTTTGAATAGACCGCAAAAAATGGTAATCTGAAGGCGCAAAATCAAAGCTATACGGTGAGTGGGTCTAAACTTCCCAGCCAAGCTCATCCAGTTTTTGTCGGGTGACCAAAGATGTGTGTGGTCTCGCGTTGTCCCGGAAACGCCACGGGATTTCGTCAATTCTGGTCGCTTTTTCTTAATTGCTTCTCTTAGTCTCTTATGTTGGGCACCACTATTGCGGCCTTGCAGACCTTGTTTGGTTGCTCATTCGATTGGAAAACAATGTGACCTCTAATTTGTAAGGTTCTGTGTAAGGATCATGTGTAAGGTTCTTGTAAGAGGATTATATCCGGAAGATTCCTTCTGCCGAATAATTCCTCCTGGGCTGCCTTGCACCTCCCTAGGTTCCATTGCATTATTTTAATGTTGCGCTCTGGGTTGGTGCCTTGGCCATCCTTAGCAGTGGATGCGATTTATTTCGCCGTAGTCGGTCATCTGTCTGATTCTTTTGTCCATTCGTTCTTTCATCTTACATTCGCCACTGAAAGCGTTGTGGTTAGTTTCCAAGAATTTATGCTTGATGCGGTTTATGCGTTTGGCTTGCTTATCTTTATTTTGGCATTCCTTGTAGACGTGTTCTTCAGCGCAGTGTGCGCACGACAGTTTATTTTCGCAGAAGGGCTAGTCGTGGTACTTTCGGTCTAAATCAAACTCTTGTTGGATTTTAGATAGTTGGTGCACTCTTCGAGGTCTGGTGGACTGCCCGGGCACTGGTTCATCCACTTGTGAACTTTGGAAGGCTGGTTTTGCACAATTGTGCGTCGGCAATTATCTTTACGTTTAATGTAAACGCTCGAGTTATTTGAGTTATTATTTACATAACCCATTCTCGATTTTTTTTTTCCACCGGTGAGCAGCAATCAGATTTTTGAGTCACTCTTGCCTCTAGGCGACGGGATTGGCGCTAAAAAATGGATGGTGGAGAAAATGTAATCAAGTATTTTAACGGAATATATTTAATTAAACCATTCCGCAGTTAACGATTTTTTAGAGAAAAGAATTTTGTCCATCTTTAAGCGGACGGATTCACAAAAAAATTCTGCGAGAATGAGTTCGAGAGACGAAATATCGAAGATTCAGCTTTTATAGCGTTCAATTAATTCAATGTTACGCTTGACAGTGAGTGGCCAATAGAAAGAGCTAAACCTGTAACTGTGTTAGTGTAAAAATAGATATGAGATAATAAATAATCAAAATGGCCGCTAGAATTCTTTCCGTAGATTAACCAAATAGATATATTGGCGGTCATTTTTTAAATAGGTTGAGTCTCCCCACTTTCTTTGTGTGTATGCATAATTTCTTGAACCAAATCGATGGTTGCCCGGAACAGGACTGACTTACGACAATCTTTGGCCAAATGTCCCCGTTTTGAGCATTTGGTGCAAGCCCTCTGGTCCCGCAGGTGGCACTCCTTCGAAATGTGCCCCCTCTTCCCACAGTTATAACACTGGTGGGGCAGGCAGCACGCGAGAAGACCAGTTACGGCTGTCTTCAAATGCCCTTTGTGGAGCCATCGGACAGCAACTCTGGTACCTGCACTTTCTGAAGGCGTCTGGCACCCATCCAGTGAAGACAGGAATCCCGCATATAATTCTTGCGGAGTCGAGCACTGGAATGCCTTGGCGTTCGCCCGCAGTTCGACTGGTAGACTCCGAATGAATCAGGATATTTATTTTTATTTATTTATTTATTTAAAGAAAACAACAGCCATTACAACAAAAAATACAGTATATACAAATAAACCAAAATTTTAGGCCAATTATAGTTTTCTATATAAAAACTAAATAGAATGTAAAAATTAAAAAAAAAGCGTACCTGTATTAAGCCACTCCGTATCATATCACTTGCAAAAAATAAAAAAATTAATAATAACTAAAAGTACAAAATTTAATTTATTATTAAAATCATTTTACGGATCCCCACGGAGTAGCTTCAGATCAGCTTTTCCTCTTAGACATAAATACAAATGTACAAGTATATAACAAATTACAAATGTTAAATAGATAGTACTGATTAAGTTAAATGATTATTATCTGCAATTATAGCCTTGGCATTTTTCTTATAGTTAATTAAAGTTAGAAAATATATATCAATTTCAAAAAAATGTTTGTTATAACTATTTAAGATTCTGGGAAAAGGTGCATTCTTGTTGTTATTTGTGTTTGATCTTCCAACATGAAACAATTGCTGCAGCCGAGTTGTGCGCTGAGGGATACGAATTTTAATTTTCTCAAGAAGTTGGGGACAATCTAATTTGTTATTTACTATTTTATAAAGGAAGACGGTATCAGATATAGTTCTTCTGGATTGTAAGGTTTCAATATTGTGATATAGTACAGCTTCTTCATAGTTATTAAAATGTTCATTTTGTCGATAGTTTAGATGCTTCATAAAATTTTTTTGAATCCTTTCAATTCTTAAAATGTATTTGGAGTATTGAGGAGACCAGACTGTAGAGCAATATTCAAGAATACTGCGGACATGTGCAAAATATAATATTTTTAGTGTTTGTGGATAGTTAAATGGTTTACATACTCTTATTATAAAGCCTAATGTTTTGTAAGCTTTGCTGACCATCTTCTCTATATGTTTCTCATAATACAATTTTTTATCCAAATATACACCAAGATCACGAATACAATCAACTTCGGTAATTGTGCATCCATTAATACTGTAAAAGGATGGTTTTAAAATTTTATTTCTAGTAAAAGACACTTTGTAGCACTTGGAGACATTTAAATAAAGTTTGTTATGATCGCAGTATTTAACGACCCTATCTAGGTCTTTTTGAAGATTGTTAATATCTTTTAAGGATTCAATTTTTGTAAAAAATTTCATATCATCGGCGTACAGGGAAAAAAGGCAAACTCAAAGCAGTAAAAAATATCATTTATGTAAACATTAAGAAGAAGTGGACCTAAAATCGATCCCTGGGGAACTCCAGAAGGGACGCATTTATATAAAGATACAAACCCATTCACAACCACGGCTTGAAGTCTTTTATTTATATAAGAGCAAAACCATCTATATAGATCACCGTGAATTCCAATTAGTTTTAATTTTTCCTTAAGATATCGCATCCTCATCGTCTATCTTGCATCGGTGGACCAATGTGAGCTTGGCGTGGAAGTAGTGAGTCATGGACTCCCCACTGGTCTTCTTCCTCGCCACTAGCTTCCGCAAATTCGTGCCATGGCGAAAACGTCCAAACAATCGGTGGCATAAACAAAAACAATCAACAGGTTGTGGCGTAGCGTCAGTCAACAAAGAAAACAAAGGCACACATAATTTAACTCTCGATTTTCGCAATTTGGATGAATCCCACTTCTGAATTTATGACGGCCCTCAAATAATAACACGGTTTTTGTTAGTAATTAAATAGTTTATTGATAAATTATCGCTCAATTCTCACTTATCGTACTTTGCACAATTCTCTTTCGATACAAAGCTTTCTATCACCCCCCCTAGCAAAATTCGCGGTGGCGTCACCAAGCTGGCATCATCCCAGCCCTTGGTAACACCTGACATCTAGTGGTCGATTATTTGAGCTTAGACCCCCGGCGCCAAATTCGAATTTTCGGCGTCATGGGTCGTAACAATCAAAAATTGTAATAATCGGTGCGCGTGCACGAGAAGATGTATGAAGGTAGAGGAAGCGAGATTTGTATGCAGAGATAGAGTGACGTGGCGTTCCATCCTCTATGCCTACTCTTACGGGGAAACGCCGTGACGGTTTTCGTTGTGTTTTACACGTGGGAATAAATATTATTTTTAACTTATTTTGAACTCGTGTTTTTAAATTTTTCTCTAGCTTCAAAATACTAACCACAAGGCCGGTTCTCGGAGGTGCCTTCTCGGTAAAAACAATAGGCACGCATCCTCTTTGTCCGGGAGGGTATACATTTATTGCCCAGCTTCATCGACCCTTGCGAGGTGCGCATTGCGTGTCCTTGTTACTTTACTTTAATGAAATGAAATAAAAATAAAGTTTTAAAAAAAAAAATAAGTTTTAAAAACATTTTTTCTGTGTATTTTGAACAGATACTCGAGATACATTACATCTTTATGCAATTTATCTTTGAGAATAACTGGTATTAGTTAGCAGCGTTCGAAATTCGGTTAATTTTATTGTGTACCAAATCTTTATTCTTGCGTATTAGATTTATCAAGAATACGAACTTTGAAGTTTAGCCACTACATGTAACTTTCACAGGTAAAGTTTACTTGCACCGGCGAAGGTCTTACCTGCCCGGAATCTAATTACAATAAAATACTTAACACATATCATGGTTAACCCACCGAAATTCACGGAATTCCTACACAAATTTCATGAACGTAGGTACGTATTTTTTATTATTTAAAGCACAATTTTTTTTATCTAAATGTATTTTTTTAAAGTTGTAAATCAACAGTTGTATTCGCATTTTTTCCTCATTAATCGAATCTAAGGATACCACAACATAGACACCAAACATAGCGTGAGCACTTTTTTATCTAGGCTCAGCTGTTTTGCAATTTTTTTCCAGGTGGAATCAGCCACATCTAAACTCGTCGTACGAAAACTTGCGCTATTTTCTTGTATGCAACCGAACTGCTCGCCGGGGGCTGGGGGACGAATGAGATGCAGTTAAATCCAGAATGGAGGGACTGTCCATCCATTAAACCAATCTCACCATAACATCTGATACACTTAATCGAGATTCTAGAATTTTTTAAATAATTTCTGCAATAACTTAGTGTATCATTTTAAATTAAATTTGGAGAAATAAAACTTATACTTTGTTTTTTGATACACTCACTTTATTTTTACCAACTAGTTTCGGTAACCAACTGTTACCTTCTTCGGGGTATTTTTATAACTAAACATACATAAAAGAAACAGTGAACAAATTAGTGGGTGTCGATAAGGATGAGGGAGGGGGTAATTGTGTTTAAGACGAGGGAAGGGAAGGGGGTAATTGCGTTCAGAGTAGAGTTCGATTTTATAGGAAAATTATTAAAATGGGACTATGACTTAAGTTTAATTGATTATTAATTATCGTCGCCTCGGGACAACAAGGTTCCATCTTATAAAACCAAAACTGTTGAGGAAGAGCATTTTAAGAATTTTAGAAAGTTTTTTTTTTTAAATTAAATTATTTTTAAGTAAAAATGATTTATTTAAATGCATGATATTTTAAAAAATAGTATTCTTACATTATAAAATTATTTTCTTTGATAAGCAAGTAATTTGGTTAATTTAACTTTTTTGAAAAATATAGATAGAACTTTGTTGCTTTCAAAAGTAGTGAAATTGGCCAGGTCTACAAAGTTCCAACAAGATAGAACCTTGTTGCTACTAGGAATATATATTATTATACGTGTTAAGGAACAAAACCATTATAACATATTATTAAGAAATAAAAATATTTTAAAAAACTAACTAAAAATAATAATTATTACTAAGTTTATTAGAATTACTCGAATATTGCCATGCCAGGAACTGTTTCTGACGTGCGTGTACGAGTTTTTTAATGTAGGTATAAAGCCAGCAAAGTGTGTTGGAACAGAGTCTAGTGGCGATCTATCCTACAGGGAGAGTTGTAGCCTTTATTTGCCTAAACAAGGCCGAGTAATACATTCTGTCATCGGCTGGCATCCATTTCATCATAAATTTTATTGATTTTATTTTGTTTTCTTGTAATTTTTTCTTTTTGGTTAATTCTCTTGGAATTGGCAAATCTCTTGGGTACATCACTGAAGACCCATCTCCACTTTGTCTTCTTCTCCGAGGTCTTGGTAAAGATGGAAGTAAATCGGCTGTTATCCACTCACTCATCCCATGACTGGTTTTGTAATATAAATTGAAGAATGATCGAGTGATTTTCATTGACGTTATTTTTGTATAAGGAACGTTTACATAGTTCAACATTTTTGAGCATGCGGAAAAATCCTTAAAGTCGCCATTATAATTCAGTAGATTGATGATTTTGTATGGTTTTTTTGGATTTACCCTTTTCAAAATCCTCATTAAAGATACAGGAGAGTAAAATTCTGCTGCGGATAAAATATTTTCAATGCAAGAGTGAACACAGTCTACTTCTTGTATTCCAGAGTGCCCCGGAGTTGAATATTTCACTACAATGCTTTCTAAGCTAGGGTTGCTTCTAAGAAAATCTGTTATGGCGTAAGACAGCAAAGAATTCCTATTTTGAGGTACACACGAGTCAGACCATAGTGTAAATACTTTTGAATCTGGATGATCTTCATAAACAGCTTTTAAAATTGTTATGATGGCACTTGCAAGATCATTTCCACTTCTTCCTGAGACAGTTTCATTCCAAACAGAACAATAAACCTGTTTGGTTGTAGAAAAATGTCCGGTCAAATTATAAACATTTAATTTGCTCTGATAAAAAAAAGAGCTGACATCAGCCTTTGGGCAAGTAATTACGTTTTGTAAATCGAAACATAAAACTGGAATTTTAGATTCTCTATCTCTTTTTCTTTCAGCCCTCATGGCGTCCTTCTCCCTCTCATGTTTTCTATATTTTTCATCGAGGTTGGCAGTCATCAAATTTTCTTTTTTGGCAATTTTCCACTCTTCACACATATCGCATCTGTCTTTTTTTGGAATATGAAACCCGTAATTAAATTCTTCATTGAAAATTTTCGAGTACATTGACATTTTTACCGGCATACATCCTTGATCTTTGCATTTTTGCTCGTAAAACTTGAACATTTTACAAATGCTTAAACTGGTTTCCAAATACTGTTTTTTAGTGGTTGATCTGCAATAATGTGAGTTGACTGTAGGAAAGTACTTGATATGATCTCGGACAGACTGTTTTTTATCTTCCTCGACACGTCGATGATTATTGTGTTTTCCTCTTTGTTTGTAATGTACTTAATAAAACTGTTTACACACTCTATGAAGTATTCCATTGACACTAAAATGAAATACAAATGAAAACTTTCTGGTATCAGTATTATTTGTGCAGTTTTTTTTTAGGGTACGTTCAGTGGTTCCAATAATAAATAGATATTTTTCATTTTGTGACATTTTGTAATATTCTTTATTGATTTCCTTTTGCTGAGAGATGGACAAAAATCTGCTGCAATTAAACATGCATGAAATAAAGCAGTTTTTCTTATTTACAACACTGCTTTTGGGTTCTACTTGTTTTCCTCGACTTGTTAGGTAGGCTTGACCGGCTTGATGCTTATTTTTGCGAATATTACGTTTCCATTTTGTTGGATTACATAATCTTTTCCTCGTTAAAACTTTTGGTTCGGGTTGCAATTCATCTAGTCTGAAAAAAAACCATTATTAAAATACGACAACTTAACCATTTCTGTTAATTTCCACTCCCATTGTTTTGAAACTTCGGTATAGCGGGAAAAGTCAACTAACTGTATATAAAATCATTTTTGTGTCCACTTTATTATCATAAAAATATGCATTGACTCACCTTGTTTCTGGAACTTGTACATCATTTAAAGTAATCCGAAATTCACCAGTACTTTCATCCAAAATTAAAAAAAACAATCCTCAGACATTAAATCAAACACGTTAGAATCCGCCATCTTTACAAACTAACTTGCAAGATGTGACTACCGTGATAATCTCATAATATAATTTCTCGCTTACTCTAATGAAAAAGCACTATCTGTTTCATTTTTGCAACCGACACCTACGTGAAACACACTTATGCGTACATGTTCGCTAGTGAAAGAGACAAACAATAGAACGTCCGTCATTACTCACACCTTAGGGATTTTGTCAAGCTTCAAAATGGAACCTTGTTGCTCTGTAGGATTTTAACAATTTGAAGATAGAACTTTTTTTAACTTGAAATATTTTCTGATTTAGGTACAATATTGATATTTCTTGAGTTTAGATAGAACCGGTTTTTTAAGAAGCAAAATATTACATACAAAAGTCATTTTACGAAAAAAGTTAAGATAGAACCTTGTTGTCTTGAGGTGACGTTATGTCTAAGTTCTGTTTTACCGCTTTTTTTATTTCTAAAATTTCAAAAAGATTAATTAGTTTATTTTTATTATTTAAATGCAATATTTCAATTCCATTTTCAAAATTAAAAGAATGATTAAGGTAAGCGTGGGGGATATGACGCACAATTCGGGTTTTCGCAATATCTCAAACGCTAATACCTATTATGACATGATGATTGGTGTTTATGGTACCTAGGACTATTAGGTACACACAGCATAAATTGCAACTAAATCTTACAATGAGAAATACTAAAAATATATAAAATAAAATAAGTTAACTTTTGCGTCATATCCCCGACAGGGGGGGTAATATGACGCACCAGGTGTTGGGGATATGGTATATGGGAAATTACATGTAAACCAAAAATAAAAACTCAAATTTTTAAAAAATTAAAGCTTCAATTTTTAATAAAATTTTATTCATAATATACATACTACACAACTGACACGGTGTTGGGGAATTTTACTGCAAAATTGAAGTGTCCGCGACGAACATTAGGTTTCGGCATGATTTTCTTAATTTGTTCCATTTTGACAATGCTGATGTCTTCGGCTAATGGAAAGATGAATTGTACCTCCCCTTTTTTCATGAAGTTAACTTCTACGCCATCATTATTGATGCTAACGACTACACCCACATAATACAATGGTTTACTTTTTCCTGGAAACTCAACCAACACGTATTCGTCGACGTTAACAGTTTCTACACATTCGAGAAAATCTACCTCATCTAAGCTTTCATCCTTGGAAGATTTTTCATCCCACTCGCCTCCAGATGATGATGGTAATTCTTCTTCCAAAGGGATCTTCTTTTTTGCCGGCTTTCGAGGCTTGAATGTCTTCTGCTGCTTTGCAATTTTGATTGCTCGTTTGGCCTTTTTAGCTTCTATATTTTCAGGCGTTGTCAAAAGCTGAGCATGCTGTTTATTTTTCGCCACGGCAGGAGTAGCACTCTTTGGCACTGGTGACACGATTTCTAAGAGTTTTGTAGGAGTCACTTCTGTGGTTTTATTAGAGTGGGTTTCAGTGGGTTTTTTCTTTGGGGTGTGTGAACCCGAATTGGATGTGCTGGGTTGAGGACCCAAGTCAAAGCCATCACTTTCGTCGTCTTTTTGCATAGAGTTGGACTCCGGGGCTCCTTGTAAGTAGGCGTAATCGGGAATGGATGAGGGGGCGAATGGAAACACACCGCAGGCCCGGAAGCCTGCCGAACCCGTAGACATTGTTGCAGCTTGAGACCAGCCTTTTTGTAGAAGTTGGCCAAAGTGCCTGCGCTCTATCTTCTTTCCAGGATTTGCATTTCCCCATTCTATAGCAGCACTTCGATAATAGGCCTTCAATGGTTTGAAAAACGATCTATCAAGAGGCTGTAAGTAATGCGTCGTATGGCTGGGAAGGCAAAGAAAGTGGACGTCATTTTCCAACGCTTTCTCTAATATGTCAGGCGAGTTAGTGTGTGATCCGTGACCATCAAGTAGTAATAGGCATGGACCAGCTGTCTTCCTTGGGATAAAATGGTTTTCCAGCCAATTCTTGAACAGCTCTTCATTTATGTAGGCTGATTTTCCACCCATTACCACTTCCGATCCGTTAGGCATATTATCGAGCCACACTTGTTGCTTGTAAACGCCTTTGAAGACTACGTAAGGCGGTAAAAAGCTTCCCTCTGCATTACAACAGGCAACAACTGTGACTGTTTCACCTTGTTCTTTTGACTGCCGAACTTGAACTGATTTGCTGCCTTTGGCTGCTATGACTTCTTGCGGAGGGTTGTTCAGCTGTAGACCTGACTCATCTACATTGTAAATATTTGCTGGTTTGTTCAAGAGGTTCAATGAGTCTAACGTTGTTTTTAGCAAAGTGAAATAATTATTCACTTCTTCCTTTATCATGCCATCCGTGCGGGCCATAGACACTCCTTGTGCTTTTCGAATTGCCAATGATGGATTTCGTTTGAGAAATGCGTTAAACCATCCCCTTCCTGCCTTGCGTTTCTCTACGTTGAAATGTGCGCTGGAAGCTCGGCCCATTTGTCCAGCCAGGTTGAAAGCCATTCGGCAGAGTGAATCCCTTGTTGGGGCGTACCCGGCAGCCTGCAGTCTCTTGATATGAACCACTAATTTTTGTTCTGCGTCCAAGCCAAGGACAGGAGGTTGCCCGAGCTTGCCTTTATTGCTGTTCTTTGTTTTGAGACGGAATCGTAGGGTTTTTTCCGGTATCCCATGTTTTTTAGCTGCCCCCCTCACTGAAGAGCCGCCTGCTACATCCTTGAAAGCGGCATGAAGGTTATCTTCAGTCCAGCAGCCCCGTAGGTTCTTAGACTTGTAGCTAGGCATATCTAAAAACAAGTTAGTATTACCACAAATATTATGTGGGGGATATGACGAGCGTCATATCCCCAATTTGACGGCATTTTAAGTAAAAAATAGCAAATAGTAAGCGATGAGGGCTATGTAAATATACAAGTCATATTATTGATTTTAAAGACAGCGCGATAACGTAAAATATACGAAACCAATAAAAACATAGAAAGAAAACAAATTAACAAGCTTTAAAATTTATGCGATGAAATTTCACATGTTGTTACCTGCAAAACTGCGCACAAAACAGGCCCTCTTTCCACGACGGTTCACTGCACACTGACTTAGACACGCTTCATCTGGTGGCAATGGTCGGTACTATCATTCCCCAATACCTTTCCGTCACTAGTAGGCCGAGTTTGCGAGATCTCGAAAACGCGTCATATCCCCGACCGCGTTATATCCCCCGCGCTTACCTTATTTGTTATAATATGGTCAGCAAATTCAGAAAAATTATTGTTATTGAGACATCTCATATGCTCCTTGATTCTTATATTAAATGGACGCGATGTTTTTCCTGTATAAAAGGATCTGCAATCATGGTAAGTTCATTTATACACCCCTGATTTATATAATTTCCTAAATTATTATTTGTGTAGAATGCCGGTCTTATGTCACTAGGCAAGTCCTTAAGAATTTGGTTGCTTAGGTTATCAAAATATAAAAATCTCCTCCGCCGTCTATTGTCATTCAAATCTATTTTGCTTGAATAAAGGTATTTATTATTGATTTATTGTTTTTTTTTTTGTTTAAAATATAATCTATTATATTTGGGTTATACCCATTATTAAATGCGATTGTTTTTATTGTGTTAAGTTCAATCAGAAAGTTATTTTTTGACATGGGAATATTTACTAAACGGTGGATCACAGAATGGAATGCGGAGTGCTTATGTGAGATTGGATGGTTGGAGGAATTATGAATTATTATGTCAGTGTACGTAGGTTTGCGGTATATTTTAAATTCGATTTCGTTATGAATTAATTATAAATTTAAATCAAGAAAATTTAAACAATGATTTTGTTCTATTTCTACGGTAAATTGGATTTTAGGGTGAAAGGAATTTAGGAGGTTGAGGAATAATTTGAGTTGGCGATCGCTTCCGGGAAATATTCTAGAAGGAGATTCTAGAAGGCTATCTGAGAAACGTTACTGAAATATTTACATGCACAATGAATTTTTTTGAAATTTCTGCCGGCGCACCGTGGGGCCAAATAGACCCAAACCTGGCATCAATTCGGAAAGTGTAGAAACAATGCCTAATTTGGGTTAGTTTCATCCAAAAAGGTTACTTGTTAATAAAAAAACTTAACTTCATAACAATTCGTTCGTTTTAAATTTGTTTTTAGCCAAAATACAGAAATAAATCCACATAAATAATACAGTAATTTACGGTCTCGAAAAGAAATAATGTATTTAGTATAATTCTGGAAATTTGAAGGACATAACATGTCAAAACACAAAAACAATTGCTAAATAAAATTTATATGCACACATTAATCAGAATGTGAAAAAGAGTCTTCTTGTATAATATTATCAAAATTGTCTGTTCTCAGGTAGCAATAGCATTTCAAGAACTTCCTCACTGAAGGGTTTTCTTGGTTAGGAAGGAGGATCTACGCTCGATATAATAGGGTCTGAGCCAATGAGCAGCCGGTTCAGTACATCCCTGTTCGTCTTTTCCCTGCTAGTTTTTCTTGAAAATCTTGCCCGATACTTTTTGAAAACTTTATGATTAGCTTCTTGGGCCTCCTCACTCAACTGTCCAATTGGCAACAAAAGCTAGAAATGACATCAGAACCATGGATGAGAATTTTACGAGCTGTTGGTGGCTGTATTTTGTTAAAAGATTAAAACTTTCTTCAAATAAAGAGACAAGATCTACTCATTCATTTTTCTTACAATAATTTCTAAAAGAGAATTTATTGACATCAAAAGTGTCTTAAAATCAGGGAGTAGAAACTGATTTATTACCCTCTCTTTCTAAATCCAGCTGGACAAGTTGCTCTTCTATAGCTCTAAATTCAGTCACTGTCCCGTCGAACGTTGTGAGAAAAGACTACGCCTAACTCTTCGACGGCGTGTAACCCCCCCCCCCCCTCCCCCCATTCTCTTCCAATGGAAGAATAACTGTTGGAGAAACAGCTGCTACGGATGATGACGGTGTTGGTGGTGATATTGGATTGATTCTATACTAGGGATGTCATCCATTCCCGAATCACTAATACTAAAGCTGGACGTCTGAAAGAACAAGACATCGAACGATCTGCCTCTGTTCGTAACAGCCTTCCTATTCATGAATGTACCCATATCCTTAAGATATGAGAAACTAGTTGCGTTGGTTATTGAATTATAGTTTACATGGGTCAGCAATATATTAAAGTGTGAGTGCCCTCCTTGAACAATCACAATTCTCCTCGCGAAAGGAACATTATCTATAACCCGTATTGAAACAAAATGATTGTCTTTCTCGTCACCTAGTACATAGGTTAAGACCTCGTATCTAATCTTATTATGAATATATATTGTAGTTCTCTCACGAGCCGGGATGGAGAGGTGAAGCTGGACATAGAAGTTCTGTTCTCCTTCTTAATGAAGATTCTCTTATTTTCTAGGTTTTTAGCCATGGTGTTTAGCGAACAATCAGACAGAACAGCTGTTGGCATTGGGGCCCAGCTTTTGGATGCCCTTGAAAAATCTATGGTATTTCTTCCAGGTACTTCTTCAAACATTTCCACTACGATTGGATGCTGAAATTGAAAATACATTTTCGAACTAGTTTGTGTTCGAATGGTAGTATTGTGGATCAGCAGTCCGTGACTTAAACCCTAGACATCAAAGATAGATTTCCATTTCTAGCATATTTATTGACATTATTTTTGTTTCTTTAAAAATCTAGCTAAAATCTACAAAATTACATTGTTCAAATACAAGACTGCTTTCAAAGCGAATTTTTTTAGACACAAAATTGCAGTAATAATAATTAAGGAAATACATCTAGTAGGAAACAAAATGCCAGAGGTACTTGAGTGGTGTAAGACGTGTGTTTCTGGCTATGTCCTAATTCCATAGCATCAGGCTCACTATTCAGAGCCAGAGGAGACATCAATGCGATGATATTTTCTTCGTTGGGAGTTAACCTCTCTAAGCTCCCTGTTCCGCCGCTTGTTGCTGTGGCTGAACGTCTGATTCGGGATGCGAGCGACGGGACAACCGTCCGTGACGGACACTAGTAAACAAATGACGCGACCTGCGCAGGCGACCGTACATGCACACACACACACACACACACACACACACACACACACAGGTACACCGTACGGTGTCACTACAAAGAATTGATTTTCGATCTTCCACCGGTCGCCTGCGCAGGTTCAAAAAACGGCACAGGTCTATTCCTACACACGCTCCAATCTACCAGCGCAGGCAAACCTGCACGGGTAGACCTCTCCGGTGGACCGTAGTGTGTATGGCCGCCTTTATCTTCTGCCCCCACATGTACAGCCTTGGCCAAATGTAATGTATATGAGATATCAATGCGATGATATTTTCTTCGTTGGGAGTTAACCTCTCTAAGCTCCCTGTTCCGCCGCTTGTTGCTGTGGCTGAACGTCTGATTCGGGCAGCTTTTTATTTAGCCTTTGACTTGGCACCTGCCCAAACCTAGGTAATAAGCAAAGGCCAGACATAATTATATGATATATTTAATAGCATAATTGAAAGCTTAAAGCCACATTTAAAAAAAAAATTACATGTGTCACTCTAAGGGCCTATTTCACCACCTCTGAGTAAAGTCTTGATTAGAACTACTCGTCGAGTAAAACAAATAATCTGTTTTACCACCGCTAAGTAGCGCTATTCGGCGAGAAAGTCCCTGAGTAAACTACTCAAAGCTCTTCCCTATGATTAACTGCTAATCATAACCTAGAGAAAAAATAAAATGGCGGCAAAACAATTTGACAGCCGGCAAAGAGGGTTTGTGTTTCGATTTGTTAGTTTGGAAAGTGTGTTTTTTTATAAATTATGGAACTGATAGAGCTTGTGGGCGATTTTCTGTAAGACTGAAAGTGGTTGGATTTGGAGCACGCGTTAAACTCCGCTTCTATTGATTTCCACGCGGAAATTTTTTCTTTCCACAAAACATTGTCGCTTTTTTTATTTTCAATCACATTTTTGTGGCGCAAAACTAAATTTATTAGTACTTCGCATTCCTCAGTACTGAAGTTTACACTCCCTTCGAGCTTATTCTCCATTATAACGCAGTTTTTAAAAAACACGTGCGACTCCCAAAGTAATGAACGAATACAATAAACAACACACGAAAGCTAGCAGTAGACGTTGTCACGTTGTCAGACGTGAGCCTAGACCGTTTAAATGCGACGTTGCCACACAAATTATCTTTTTAGCAAATCAGAGGATACTCACAGGTCGTGAAAACTTTGCTCGGTAATCGGGACATTAATCATCGGATTAAGTTATGTGATGGTTAGTTATTCAATACTTTACTCATAGGTGGTGAAATAGGCCCTAAGTTTGATATAATTAATAAAGAATTATTTATAACAAACAAATAAATTCTAATTTATTAATTTAATTCATTCATCATTCATTAGACGTACTTTCTTCCACTTATCCTGGGTTTTAACAGCTCCCGTTAGATCTTGGTTTAAAAGTTCGGTAACATCCTGCCACTTTCGTGACACTGTTAGACGTCCTTGCGGACCAACCGCCGGCAACTGCAGATCTCCATTACTTAAACAAAACTTAAGGTGAGGAAAGTACATTCTAATTTCAAATGCAGAAAATAACCCGAAGGTGAAGACAATAGAATTTACTTTCCTCACCTTAAGGTTTGTCTCTGCATACGGGTATAAGCGTATGAAGTAAAATTGTAATTGTATACAAACCATTCCATGTACTCTATCAAAGTGGTCAACTCTGAATCGCTAAGTCGCCTAGAAGTCATAATTACGTCTGTAATAAGTAATATTATTTTGCGTATATGAAAAAATACTTAAGTATTTCAAATATATTTATGTAATTTGTTTTAAAACATTAATAACTCGCCTAAACAAACGACCAGCTTCTGATCCACATAGATCGTACCTAAAGATTGTATCTGTCAGTTAACGAAAACCCTAGAAAAATATGTGTTTTTGACCGATTTTTCCGGAATCCGGAATTCGATGTCACGAACCCAAATAATATCCACTTGTGCAACCGTTTTATAAAAGTTTTCGCGTGGAAGAAGGATGGTAACGAAAAACTATATGATCGGCCCCTAGACGAGTTCATGTTAAAAAATATTATTGTCTACCCGCAATAATGTCGATTGTTTCGAAATATAAAGTATACCTTCGAATATTACAATTCCTAAAAATATTTATAAATTATATTAATTACCAACAATAATAATTTGACTAGTACAAATTATGCAATTACCGTAACTAGAAAATGTGTCCTAGCATTTCTCAATTAAGGCGAATACTACACAATCATTTATGACGAAATCATATTATAAATTATCACTCTAACCTAAGAATTTCTACATAATTTTGTATGAATTTAAATAACAAGACAAAAATACAAAATAGCATTTTTTCAAGATGAAAGACAATAGCGTTCGACGTCTACTTAGACCTTGAAGAAGCACGTGGTTCCAGATAGATTTAGTAATGTTCCTTGTGATGATTTGCCACATGAAGATTTCATCCAGCATGCTTTCTCCGTCTTACCGAGTAAAATATCTGAGGTATCTCGTCCCATCATCATGTAAATTAGAGTAAATATATTTCAAAACTCTTCAAATCTACCACACAGATCGGTGACAATTTCGCCATACAAATCGACAATATTCAGTAGCATGCGCTCACATGAATCAAATGGCGCTTTATGACTTCATATATAAAATTAATGATAAAAGGATTGAGGTTAAGGACTGTGAAAAAATTTCACATAGTATGTGGGTTTTTTTAACGTCTTGCTAAGAGACGTCCATTTTAATGAGGGATTACATCTTTGTTCTTTTTCTCCTCGCGTTAATCAAATACTGCCCGCTGCGTCACGGTTTAATGTGCCCGGATACACAAGTCACACAGTATTGCCACTCTTAAAAATTTCAACTCGCGTGCCGGCAATGTGTAAAATGTTCACAGCCGCGGAAATTAAAGTACCTACGCGTCGAAATTGACTCGTTACATCATACTAAGGAACCGCCTCTGCTAGCCATAAAGAAAAACAGCCATTTAAACCGTTTCGAAACAGTATTTTTGGAATAGCTCTTCATTTACGTAATGCCCGCAAAAAATAATGGAAAGCACATTTGAAAATCTTTCAATTAGTTGATGATGTAATAACTTATATTTACATATAAGTTATTGTTCCACAATTTGTTTGACCAATTAGCGCTTTCGCCCTCTAATGAACAATAGGAATTCCATCAAGAATTGTCAATAAATCACTTAAATCAAATCAAATTTCAATTAGATGTTAATCAATCCCAGTTATTTGGGAAACGAGTGTCGGATTTTAAAAAAAAACTTCCGTGCCGTGTTACCGTCATTACTATTGCCTCCACCTTGTTTTGGTTGATCGACAACTAGGCCCATTTCTTTGTAAAAATCAGTAGCTATTTTGCTTTACCTCTCTTTTACTTTTTCTTTCGCGTTTATACCTCTTGCTTGCCACTGCTTTAATTCTAATTTACAGGCTATGTGTAGCGAATATTCAGAGCACACAGAAATACCATATTTATAGGTATCTTCATTACACTCTGTTTTTTAGTTTTTTAAGATTGTTTAAATCATTAGGAGTAGCTTTACATACATTACACGCTTGCAAACTTGAGGTATTTGTCAAAATGTTCACAACTTTTCCATCCAGAATTGTACAAATAGGAATATGTTTGAATTTAATTACTTTAGTGCCAAGAACGATTACTGTTGGCTCTAATTGCAGAATTTGTGTGTATTTCATTATACTCTTTGACATTCTGATTATTTTTTTATTTTGAATGCGATTGGACGGCAATATCGTGTTGACGATGGTGATATGTTTTTCCAAAATATTTTACAACGATTAGGTTCACACATTTTCAGTGGCAGAATTGTACACAAAATTATATTGCATATTCTGAGTTATTCGCGAAAATTTGTTTATACATACTGTATAATGTTGTCATTCACAAGCTATACATGTTTCTTGTTTTGCAGTTTCGATTCTTAAGTAACAATCAAAAGTTAATTTATATAATAATGGCCAACAGTCCGAACCCAACCGACAGGTAATCCGTCAAAGAAAATTGAATACAACTGACCTGGGCAATCCCGAAGTCCTGGTCTGCATCCACTTCGTCTTCCGTCTTCCTGGTCACTTCCTAGGAGATGGATTAACTGTTGACTCTGAATTTTAACACCTTCGCGATTATTTCGAAGATTTAAAAGGAGATTACAAAAACCCAGTGGCGTGCCCAATATGGCGAAATTTGCAATGATAATTTTTAATGTATTTCCGCCCGTGTGCAGTGACGGAAGACCAGGCGAGCCATCTATCGACGCCCATTAAAACTACGTATTTGATTAACTAATCAAATACGTTGTCCTTTTCGGTTGACTTCATCTTTTCTCAACAGATGTCACTGCCGTGACGAATTCGAACCGATGGCCATTACACTTCCCATTGCGAGTCCTGAAGTTTGGTTATAGAATTTATCATTAAATTGGAAATAATTTTGGTTTAAGCAAATATTAAATAAACGACCGGATCGAGGCGAGAGTTGCGTGTATCGATTTCACTTATGCGTGCTTTGGTGTGTCGCTGACCTGAGTTCGATGCTCCCCACACACATACACACATATGAACATACATATACACACATAAATACCCTTGAGAATATTACATAATTATAAATTCTGTTTTATATTTTTTCGATCTTGCACCGGTCGCCTGCGCAGGTTCAAAAAACGGCACAGGTCTATTCGTACACACGCTCCGGTCTACCAGCGCAGGCAAACCTGCACGGGTAGACCTCTCCGGTGGACCGTAGTGTGTATGGCCGCCATTAGGAAATGAAATACTTTATGATTTTTGTAGCATTCCTCATGCGCAGTAAAGATTGCGATATGAGTGCGATCGACACACCCGAGCAAATGGGAAAAGCCACATTTCTCCATAAATTCCTTTTCTATGCGCACACGAGCTGCAGAAGAAAGATGTCCACGTCCCATACGAATTCTCGATCTCGAGATCCATAAAAGAATGCAACAATTTGTAGAGGGTGGACACTATGGCTAAAAAATAGTCTTGACTGGTCCCCCTTTGGTAGCTGCCTGTAGCAAAAAACTATATTGGCGCTAGAATCTGAAATGAGAAAAATACACAATAAGTTTTTCTGGGTTATTATGCCGTGTGTCGTTCGTACTTTTTACCGACGTTTCGGATCGACACGGTACAAATTCTAAGTACTGTTACGGGCGGGAAGTGACAGTACTTCCACTGAGTTTACATAATACTTTCTACTTGAAGACGGAGATTACCGCTCTTAGCTTTTGCCCGGCCAGATTCAGCGGAGAGTACAAGACACTTATCCAGGTTAAATCGTAAGGGTTTTGATGACTCCAAACCCTTCCTCCTCAACGCTCGAGACCACAGGAATCACAAATAAGTAAAACAGCTTTGTTGTTCAAGGCTCGGGGCCAATTTAATATTACAATATAACAGATTTAGTTCTACAAAACTCTCAGATTACATATGACAAGGAGGAATGGCGGGATAGGATAACCACAACACGCTTGATTCGGATCTAAAGAAAAAATAAGGGTTTAGCTAGCTCGAAATTATGGAACGATCTCACCGTGACGGGGTGTCTGAAGAATCCCGAAGACCAAGGCGACCTGGCCTAGCTGAAGCGAGGCCGGTAAACGGCCTCGCGTTAAACACGCGGGATGACGAGATGTTGTCGAGGCTGCATCACGTGGAAAGTGGCTGGCTCGGGAAGTAACTCTTCCAGGAGCTCGTTAAAGTCCTCCGGGGGGCTATCGAGGCGGTTGTTGGGGCTCGAGTGAGCGCATGGACAAAAGGAAACCGTTCCTAGGGTGCCAGAAATTCCGTGTTGAAATCAGAGTCTCCCAAGGACTATCGGAGACACGGATGGGGCAGATTACGAAGGATGGAGACCAGCGTGGTCACGAGGCGTGGACAGGTGGGCGCGAGGAATCGCTTACTGCCGACTGACGCTCGGGTTGAAACGGTCACACGCGGTGTCGTATATAAAACTTCACAACTTTATAATGCTTGTTGACAAATATAGAGATCGTCGCCCGTTGATAACGCGGTTTCTAACAACATGGCTGGAACGGGTTATCCGCGGAGTCCGGGGCGGCTCTTAAAGAAACGTCCTTGCTGTTTGCTGGCTGGCCCGGATCTGCCGAACTTCCCGTCGGAGATGAAAGAAGCCCTTTCTAGAAGGTTTTTGTTAGGTTGTCAGTGCTGAGAATTAAAGTTATTTTTGGTTGGTATGATTGGAATAGTTGTAAAAAGTGGGCGTAAGTGGCGCTGTTGGTCGTTTGCGGGAAGATTTGAATAATAAATCCTTTAAAATCTTTAAGTGTGAAATATAAACATAACACAATTCCCGGAACCAGGGGGGATGAAAAAAAAATTTAACCAAATTTTTTAACCGACGCGGTAGTGAAGGTTTTAGGTCTAAAAAATCCTCTAATCTATCTATATGTGGTGCGTGGGGGAAGACATAGGACATTCAGTAATAAATACATACAGCAAATGGTTATACAATAGAATCTGTACATGATAAAACATACAAAAATGATGGTAATTGTAACATAGGGCGATTAGTGAAATATGAATGTGTATACAACAGACGGTGGTGTAGTGGAACCTGAGCATGGAAAAACATACAAAATTGATAGTAGTAAGAAAACCTATTCAGTAGTATGTTTGAGGAACGTATTACGCTATGGCGTAGCCTAGCATATAAATGATGATTGTGATGAATTTGCACTGTATCACATTTGAAGAAGCCAATTTTTTTTTTCACTGAATAACACTTTGGCTTTATGATTTTTAGGTGAAGCCCGCACTTAGCGTAGAATCGATGGGTGAGATTTCTTGAGGCATTTTCTTTTTAGTTCCCCTATGCTAAGTGTTATTTTTTAAATATTCAAAATTTCTTGAGATTTACCTTCCTATGTGTGTGTGGTCTAATACGTTGTAGGAGTTAGGAAATTACAATTATTTTACATAATAGTGAGAGAATGCAGAGGTAGCAGGAAAAGCGAGTTATATATAAATTTAACAAAAAAAAAAAAATATACATAAATTACGTTTGCAAATGCCGACACAGAGAGATGTTGCAACATTAGTCCGAGGACTCGATTCGCTCGTGTAAGGAGTGAATTACTTCTTGTTTGCACCAGTACTACAGTGTATCAACTTGACATTCGTAATAAAATCATAACAGCATATTGTGACTGAAACAGGCAGGTATAAAATAGGTCAGCGATCCCAATTAACCGAATTCACTCTATAGAGATAAAATTTTCTGAATCTAATAATTATTCCATGCCTAATCTCAGGCACATTAATAATGACATATACATACAATTAAATATACAAGATAGAAAAATTACATCAAGAAATAACATTACAAAATATATTGCAAATTGTGTCAGGATGGGCAGGAATGATGTAGATCAGCGGTACCAATTAACCGAATTTACTCGACAGAGATAAAATATTCTGAGACTAACAAAATTACCTCCTGCACAATCCTAGGCACTTCTTATACAATTATTAAAACAGGAAATGGCATATCAAGAAGACAAATACAAAAATTCAAATACAAAATACAATTTCAGAATATAATACAATACGATATCCATAATACAATTTCAATAATACAATACCACACAAAACCTTTGTGCACAAATCCGAGCGACTAATTCACATACCACAGTGAATAACGCTTCCATGGAATATTCGTATAACACCACGAATTTCATTTTTGAACAAACAATTTCCTGTGCCAGTAATGTTATACACACAATTACTGCACCAAATCAAACACTAGCTCATTTCACAAAACTTGTGACGTGAGGGTATGTTGTTCACCATACCTCACTGTTCCAGAGCCATGAGATTATCTCCCTTGAGTGCCACCAGAGTTTTAAGGGGTACGTTTCTGGAACCCAATGACATTAAATTAATAACAAAAGGATTTAGAAATTAAGACAGTTTTGGTTTATAAAAAGTAGGTTGTTCCTGAAGCAACATAGGCCTTGAATAAGGATGTTCTGCCGTATCAACACAAAGGTGGTGAAAACAATTTTAACGGTTGTCAAGACAACACATACAGATTACATGATGTTAAAATTTTTCAAAAGAATTGTGGCAAGAGTGTCGTCTGGCTTTTAGGTTTTGCCAATAATAATACAAAGGTATTGTTATTCATGGGACGATGTTACTCTTGACAAAAATCATATAAGGAATTTATTGAAAGAGATTAAAGAAGATTGAGAAACATTCTCAAATAACCAGAATTGCTAAACTTAAACCGGTGAAAATATACGTACATGTTTATACAGCCCCTATTCGTGCCCGATACGAATAGTGCTTTACACAATTACAAGAATATACAATAAGAATAAATACACATACATGGAAATAGTTATTTCGCAGAAGATGATAAAATTCTTCAAATTATCATTTGCTTAACCTATGCATTATTTACAATATTTTACAAATTTTTACACAATATTTACAAGTGGTATCCCTTACAGGGATTTTGGTTTGAAAAAGGACATAGCCTATGAGTCGGTTTAGTAGCTGAGCCGCTAAACAGACAGATTCGGGAGCACAGATTGTATAACATAAGGTTAAGGTCTTTTCCCATTAAATTAGAAGGTCAGTATTGTTGGCAGTTGATTTCGACATATAAAAATATACATAAAATTTGCCTTTTTGCCTTGAGGCAAGAGTATCTTTTTTTTTTTTTTTTTTGTGGGGGGGAAATCCCTTATGGACATCCATCTCTGGATAGTGCCGGACTCGCACCGGCTAAAACCCCCCCTTTTCTCCTTGCAGTCGTGTTCCCGCCTTACGGCCTACCACGATGCTGCTTGTGTCTTTATTCGTGTTGTCTTTCATCTTCTTCTTTTTTCAGGATAATTTTTTCCATGTAACCAGCTGCATTCTTCCAGTTTGTCTCGCTTTGGAGCATGATTTTCACCAAGTTGTCTGGTGTTACTTCTTGATGCCCCATTTGCTGCATCATCGTTTGTCTTTCCGGTGACCATTTTGGGCAGCGGAATAGCGTGTGCTCCGCATCGTCTGTCTCCGCCTCGCAGTACACACATGCCTCCGTTGTGGCTTTTTGGATTTTTTTGAGATACTTACCGAACACTCCATGTCCCGTCATGCACTGAGTCATTCGGAAGGTTACTTCTCCATGCTTACGCATCAGCCATGGTTCAACATTTTTAATTAGTCTATGCGTCCACCTTCCACCGGTTGCCTCCGACCATGCTTGTTGCCACTCCAGCAATGTTTTTTTTCCTCTCAGATTTTTTGTCTTCTTCAGTTGTCATGTTGTACTGTCTGTAAAGTCTGTCTCTTTCTTTTGCCAGCAGTTCTATTGGGATCAAATCCGCTAGTACTAGGGCAGCGTCTGTCGACACCGTTCTGTATCCACTGCACACTCTGAGTGCTATCAATTTTTGGGTGGATCTGATTTCTTGACGATTTTGGGTCATATTTACCTTGTTTGCCCATATTGGCGCTGCATACAGGACGATGGATTGGGTTGCCATTGCCATTACTCTTCTTTTCCCTGCGCTTGCCCCTCTTGTGTTTGGTAGTATTGTACTTAGGGCCCTTATGGTTTTTTGCGCTTTTTCGCAGACTTTTTTTACATGTTCTTTCATGGCCAGGCGTTTATCTATTATTACCCCTAGATATGTTACACTTTTTACTGGCTTGATCTTTACTCCGCCGATCTCAAAAGTCAAATCGGGAATGCCCTTTTTTTCCCCTAGTATAATAGCTTCTGTTTTTTCTGGTGCAATCTCCAGTTTGTTCTTCTCCATCCAGAGGTTGACTGAGTGTAGCGCCCTATTAGTTTTAGCCATTAACTCTCTTTTGGTCGCTGCTGTAACGGATATTGCTAGGTCGTCAGCATAGCATACAAATTCTACACCTTCTGAGACGTCCACCTCCATCACGTCATCATATAGAACATTCCACAAAGTTGGCCCTACGACCGATCCCTGCGGAACACCTCCAGATACTTCTTCTTCAGTTTTCTTGTCAAGTATGACATGTCTATTAGTCAGGTAGTCTTTTATAATGTTGAATATGTGCTTAGAAACATTTTTCTTTTGGAGTTTCAGTAAGATTAATTTCCAATCGGCGGTATTAAAAGCATTTTTAACATCGACCAGGACCAGGCAGTTAATTTTTCCTGCCTCTTTAGCCTCCTTCGCCAGTGTCACCACTCTGTCTATGGCATGAACAGTAGTTCTCCCCTGTCTAAAACCAAATTGTCCTTTGTTAAATCCTCCCTTTTCGTTTATTTCATTTGTGAGTCTGGTGTTTATGTAGCTTTCAAAAGCTTTTGCTATCACGTTTATGAGACATATAGGCCGGTATTTAGTTAGGTCCGTTGGGGACTTTTTGGGCTTCTCGATTAGGACCAGTTTTGCCGTTTTCCACTTTGCCGGAAAACTCCCCTCCGCCAAGAGGGTATCAAAAAGAGTTTTAAAATAGCCGGTATTTGTCTCCATGACAGTTTTGACTGCACCTGGAGGAATGGCATCGGGGCCTGGTGCTTTTCCCGTTTTAATACGCTTGATGACGCGCACCATTTCCATATCTGTCACGCCATTGTAGCTTGAGGTCTGGTCACAGCTTGGCTCTATGCTCCCTGGACTTTCTCGGTCACAGATGAAGAGTTCTCTGAAGATTTTTCTCTTGTCGTCCAACTCGAGGTTCGTATTAGGTGTCGTTATTTTCATCTGTTGTTTGACTATTTTGTAGGCGTCTCCATAGATGTCGCTCTCCAGTTCGTCACATAGACGGTCCCAAGATTTTTTTTTCTCCGCAGAGATTTTTCTCTTTAATTCGCCCTTCGCTAATTTGTATGTGGTGTATAGGTCTGTCCTGCGCTCTAGGTTTCTACATTTTTGGTAGGCTCTTCGTTTTTTCCGTGCCTCTACTATGGACTTTTGGATATCGGCATTCCACCAATAAGGTGGTTTTTGAGTTTGTGCGCACCTTATACGGGGCGTACTTTTTTTAAAAGCTTTGTTGAGTGCTATTTCGCATTCTACAGCATTCACATCTTTTTCCGCTGTCAGTTCCCTAAAAGAGTTGCTTAGGACTTCTTTATCAGTTGTTCCGAAGATGTATCTTGGGCTCATGCTTTTGTTTGCTGCTGGAATGCTTAGAGATATAAAAGCATGGTCGCTAAGGCTCTCCTCTTCTAGGACTCTCCATGTTGGGTTCTTTTTTAAGACATTATCGCAGACTAGTGTGACATCTATAAAAGAAGCCCCATTTGGCCTCACACATGTTGGTTTTGCGCCATCGTTCAGAATATTCAGATGGAGGGAACTTACCCATTCTTGTAGTATCACCCCTTTTTTATTTCTTGACTGCCCTCCCCAACATGGGTTTTTTGCATTTAAATCACCCGTTATTATTATTCCTTTATTTTTGTTACTGTTTTTGAGGTCTTGTTCCAGGATATTTAAATGTTTTTCGAAGTCACTGTCTGAGCATTTGTTTGGACTTAGATACATGTTATATACTATGTATTCTATAGTTTCGATACGGATAGCACAATCTAGACTTTGATAACGGGTTATGTTGAATCTTTTGCTGAAATTCAGGATCATGGCACCGCCGTCAAGAGCATTGTAGCAATTGCGTCCTTTACATTTTGAGAGATTTGGCTCACTAAAAACTATTATATCAAAATCCTCTTTTGCAGCGACGCAGGCAGCCATGTCATGAGATCTGATACTCCTTCCGGCATTTACTTGCAGAATCTTGAAATTTATATGTAAGGAGTCTGGCGCGTCCTTTGTAGGGCTTCTCTGAAGAGAGGGCATCTGCCTGAACCGGCCATGTGGCCCCTTTCTTTGCAATGTGGGCAGAATGCATCCTCCTTGCAGCTCTTTGCATTATGTCCGTCTCCTGCGCATTTTCGGCACTTAGCACTTCGGTCCTCTTCTTTACAATCTGCAGCTCTGTGGTTGTATGACCAGCATCGGTAGCATCTTACAACGTCGATTCTTTCTCTTATGCTGCAAATGCATAGGCCAACTCTAATTTTTTTAATTTCGGAAAGACTCCGGGCGTCTGCCGCATTTAGAATGACTGTGGCTGCTTGCCCACCACCTATGGTTGGTCTGAGAGGCCTTACCAGTAATTGGTCTGGAAACTTGATGCCGCTTTTTTGTATCGCTTCTAAGACATCATTTTCCTCAGCAGTTGGATCTAGTCCATTAAGGTGTATAACCCCAGTTTTTCCACCTATTGTCTTCAGGTTTTCAACCCCTACCACCCTTTTAAGGCTCTCTGTCACGTTTCCTTTTTTTTTTTTTTTTTTTTTTTTTTTTTCAATCCAATCCAGCTAAGGGAAGGCGACCCCTACAGAAAAATGCCAACTGTCCTAAGTCAAAGTGTACGGCGCCGTGCTGATGACTGCGTGGCACCGGGGACAGTTCAATCCACCCGGTGTCGTAAACGGCCCTCTGGGGAAACCAGGCGACACCCCCTTATATTATAGCCTTCTGTATACATGAGGCTCTGTATGCAGTGACCATTATATTTCCTCATTACTCGTGGGAACAAAAATGAATGATAATAACAAAATAACACAAATTGACGAAAGCGAGAGACAGTCCAACCCCTTTGCTAGAAGATGCTCAATCAGCAGAACTCCACCGGGCTCTCCAATTACCCAGGCTATTCAGTCCCTTACAGATGAGACTGATGCTTCGGAAATAGACAAGCCACAACTATCTACATCTAAAAGAACAAAAAAGCGGAAGAAAACTTCAAGCCCCAACACTTCGGAGATAACCTCAGCTACTGCGGAACCACTCCGGCTGAAAAATAAAATAAATGACCTGGCTAATTTCATCAGCGAAAATAAAAATGTCCACAAGGAGGTTAAAATATTGTCCACGGAGATATCGGAGTTGTATGCTCAAGTCCTCAACCAAGTAGAGGTGGACTCATACAAATTGGCCACTCTGCAAGATCGATTCGAGGGATTCAAAGTTGCACAAGAGGAAATAATAAACAAGATGAATGACGACATGAAGAACTTAAAAACATTGCTCGACACCAAACGTACAGATAATGTATGTCAAAACTGCCTTACGGAGAAAAATAAAGCATTAGACATAAATCTAATCAAAGAGAAATCCTTTTCGGCTTTCCAATCAACCCTCGGGCGGAAGTGGAAGCAGGAATGCCTCTCATTTGTAAATATCATAAATGGTGACGTTCTTTCTACCGAAACCGAAGTTGTTTATTATTTTCTAGAAGAAAATACTGAAAAAAAAGAAGATAAATTGTCAGTTAAGGTTTTAAATAGGTACCCCGAGCTCAAAGAGGGAGAAATGATCTTACTTAAAGGAGGAAAAGGCACAATGATCGAAATAACAACTAAAATCGGTACCTTGGAAAGAAAAAAAACAGTAAATGCTCTATACTGTAAAGGCAAAAATGATGAAGAAATGGAGAGCTTCTATGAGCTATGTCAAGGAGTCAGAGACTCAGTGGAAGGAAGCAATACTGCCATAACAATTGTTCCCCCAACCGAATTAAAAACTGGTATGGCGAAAAAAATGTTAGCATTTATCTTTCAAGAAGCAGGTATCCAAATAACCCTGAAACTCCCCGAAAAGAGAATGTACAAAGATGCCCCCACCAAGAAAAAAAATAACAACGATACAGTTATAATAAACAGAGGCCACGAGTCGTATGCAGACACACTTAAGAAAATTAAAAATGAACTCGGCGAAGATGAAAAGAACGCCATCCAAGCGGTCAAAAAATCCAAAAAAGGAGACATTATTATTAAAATAGAAAAAAATAAAAAAGGAGGCAAGAGTATCTGCATGATCCTATGCTGTTTGGGGCATTTTAGGGCCACTCCTAGGTTAAATGAATTAAAGGATCATGAAGATTTAAGTCATAGCAGGGTATTTGGCTTTTGTTGCTGGTATTATCCAAGGTTGTTGCAAGTTGATTAAAGATTTTATAGAAGAACAGGTTTTTTATTTCAAATATTTATAATAATTTCCAAGAGAAAATTAAGGAAAGGGCAAGTTTATGAATTTATTGATTTGATAATTTGGTGTTTAGAGCACAATGTTGGGTTCATTATTCCCAACAAAATGTCCATTCTAGGTTGAGTGAGGTGAAATAATCCTTGACTGGTTAATGAGGCCAGACAGGATACTTCGTGATATTTTAGGCTGATTATACTTGCTTTTGCCAATGGAAACAGAAAAGCCATTACATGAGCTTATCCCAATATAAGAAAATAAATCGATGAGAAGCACATTTGTATACATGGAACAAGATTAAACGACCAATATACTACACACTTGTGACTTTCCAAAAATCAACTAAACATTGAACAACAGATATCAATAATGATCACATCATAACAAAACCTATAGCAATTTCTATTTAAAGTTCAAAGTTAGAGAAAAAAGTAATTTCTCTACCAGTGGAATAGTGCTATTAATTCTGAGCGTTGTTAGAATCTTAAAATATGATGCGATGAGTCCAATGCGACTCCAATTCAATGATCAGCTGAGGTGATCACAAGGAACAGCGAACGTGAGAGTTCAGGTATCGAACCCAAGGTTATCGTCTCAATTGTCCAAAGAATTAAGCATGTACACAATGCATCATAAAGGTTTAAAATTTTGGTCGTACCTCATCAAACATTGATTCGAATATTGCCCAAGGAGATAGAATAGGTAGGAAAGCTGAAATTATGCACTTTGGGGAACAATGAAATAAGAAAAGAAATGTTACCTCATTGTTCCGTACAATAAAGTAAACCAAGATGGAAGGACTATTTGGTGTTCTTTGTGCATTTATGAATTATTTTTAACGCGTTGTCATTTGTTTACGCGCCTGGAATGTTTTTAATGCGCGAACCAGGTAATGAAAGCACGCAGTTGACGATTCACATCTTAAGTCTTTTCGCTGCTTCCTGACTTAATTATATCTTTTATGTGGTATTTTCCCAATGATTTACCAGACAAGTCGGCGAGCATATAAATGAGGCTTGATATCTTTTTAACAACCTTTGCTTGAACAAAACGGGGCGCCAATTTGGCAGAAAAATAAATGGCCGCATTACTTTGTACGAAATTTCTTCTCCACACGATGTCATTTGGGGCGTATTCCACGTGTTTGCGACCCTTATTGAAACGTTCTGCACTCTTTTGATGGGACTGAAACAAGGCATTGGTTACTTCGTCGTATATAGCTGAAAGTTCCTGCAGCCTATGAGCGTAATTGTGAGCTGATAGGTCTGGGTTTGTAGGGAACATGGTCTCATGTAAGGAACCGTGAGCAATTTGTTCATAACCATGATCTAATAAAAACGGTGTGAATCCTGTTGTGAGATTTACAGTATTGTTCATAGAGGCTTGAATTTGCGGAATATTCTTACACCAAGTGCGGTGATCCTTTTGTACCAGGATTGCGAGGGCTGTAGAAAGTGACTGGTTGTATCTTTCAACCGTGTTATTGTTTGGAGTATAAAAACTATTGGAAAAAATGTCAGGCACGCCGTATTTAGCAAGAAAGTCCCTAAATTCCTTTGAAATGAATTGTTTGCCGTTATCGCAAATTATTGTCCTCGGGACACCGTGGGGAATAAAAATGTATGATTCTAACAAACTTATAATGGAGGCCGAGGTTGCTCTCTTTAATGGAAAAAACCAGCAATATTTTGTGAATACATCAACTACTGTTAGAATATGCATATTGTTTTTATAACTTTTTGGAAGTGGGCCGACCAGATCCAAGGACAAAACTTCAAGGGGGCGATTCACGCGTTTTTCTGTAGACATTAAACCGAGGGGGGCGGAGGTAGAGTGTTTGTAAGCTTTACAGACATCGCAGTGGTTTACGTATTTACGTACTTGTTTGAAAAGGCCGTTCCAAAAGTAACGTAGGTGCAGTTTCTTGAAAGTTTTGAAGGTGCCAGGGTGAATGGCTGTACTGGAAGAATGGTTTTCCGCTATGAGGGCCTGTTGCTGTTCTTTGGGGATGACTAATTTCCAAGCGTAATCTTCTAGCAAGGATAGGGAGGCTTTAGAGTGACGGTAAAGTTTTCCTTCGCGGATTGTGAAGTTGGGGAACCTTTGGGGGTGGTTTGTGCATCCGTTGTAAATTTTCAGGTACCATTCGTCGGTGGTGTCAGGGAGTGCGTTTATAACTGCTATTGTCGGAGTCTCAATACGTGAAAGGGCATCTGGTACCACATTTTGGGCACCTTTTCTATGTTGTATTTCGAAGGTGTATTGTGATAACCGGGTAGACCATCTGGCCAGTCTGCCTGAAGGATTGGAAAGTGAGTACAGCCATTTGAGGCTTGAGTGGTCGGTGATGATTGTGAACTTACTTCCTTCAATGTAACCTCTGAAATAAGTGACGGTTTCCAAGACTGCGAGGAGTTCTCTTTCCGTAATGCCATAATTTTGCTCATGTTTGTTCAGTTTACGTGAGAAAAACGCTATCGGGTGTTCTTCGTTTTTCTCGTCCAGTTGAGTTAAAACGCCACCTATTCCGACATTGGAGGCATCAGTATGCAAGGTAAAAGGTTGCTTGAAGTTTGGGCAACTTAGTACGGGTGCCGTCAAAAGGGCGTTTTTTAGAGTTGTGAATGCTGTTTCGGCGGCTTCCGACCATTTAAAATTAGACTTTCCTTTTCTGGTACCAGTGAGCTTCGTCAGGGGGGCGGAGATATCTGAAAAATTCTTGATGAAACGCCTGTAATATGAAGATAAACCTATAAATGACTTTATTTGCTTGGAGTTTTGTGGTCGGGGAAAATTTGCCACCGCTTCGATTTTTGAAGGGTCCGTGCGGAGTCCGTCCTGATCTATAATGTAACCTAAGTACCGAAGGCGAGCTTTACAAAATTCTGACTTTTGGAAATTAATTGTTAGACCGCTAGATTTTAGTCGATCTCTTACCACACGTAGGGTTTCGATATGTTTCTAAAAGGTAGGGCTTACAATAACTAGGTCGTCCAAGTAGCAGAATAGTTGTTCGTCCAATTCTGGGCCAAACAGTCTGTCGGCCAGGCGCTGTAATTCCGAGGGGGCATTCTTCAGTCCGAAAGGCAATCTAACAAATTCGAACATGCCTCTTCCTGGCACGGTGAAGGCTGTTTTCTCGCAGGATTCCTCCGAGAGTGGAATCTGCCAGAAAGCTTTGCTTAAGTCAATAGAACTTATGAATTTTGCATTGCGCAGGTTGTCCAGTATTCTGTGGATAAAGGGTAAAGGGTATGCATCGGCCTTGGTAACAGCATTCAGGCGTCGTGAATCCAAGCAAAAACGTGCCGAACCATCCTTCTTTTGTACCAACAGAGTGGGATTATTCCAGGGTGATCGGCTGGGTCTCACAACACCTAAAGATAACATTTGATTTAGCTCCTGCTCCAGTTGTTGCAGCCGAACGGGTGAGAGAGGATAGTAAGACTGCCTGATGGGTGGTCCCTCTGTGTTGATTACGTGGGTTATAAGGTGGGTCAATCCTAGACCTTGTGTGTCGAAAGAAATTTCTGAAAAACTATCGATGGTTTCACGTAGAATCTGGCTCTGGTCCGGAGACAAATTTCCTATGGGGACGATGGTTTTGATCTCACACACCTTGTGAACAGCGGGCGGGGGTATTCTAGGGGTGATGACATGCGGCGCCACTTCGAAGAGTTTCCAAAAATCCACTCCCAAAATAAATTTTGGTGTGAGGGTGGGTATTACTAGGAAATTGATGACACGGGTTTGTCCGGTACAGGTGACGGGTAACGGAAGTACTCCAAGGGCCAATTGTTGCCTAGAGTCTGCGGTCTGCACGTTGCTATCGTGTGGCAAAAGCTGGAATCCGAAGTTGATGAAAGGTATGTGGGCATTTCCTCCGATACATGACACATTTGCTCCAGAGTCTAATAATCCGCGGAAGGTAACGATGTTTATGGTGAAATGGGTGTACGGGCGACCGTCCGTTGCCTCTTTACAATTTACCGAGGACATATTTGCCATATGATCCACAAAATGCACTTTCTTCAGCCACCCTTGCCAGTCGGGGATTCGAACCTCCGAACTGGGTGCGGATATTGTAGGGTGACCGTCGGCTAGTTTTTTTGATGATGGTACCGGTATGGTGGCGGGGGACGTGTAGTATCAATCGGCGGGGGCATCCTAATGTTGGATAGAGACTTAATGTATTCTCCGCAGTTGGACTTTATGTGACCAGATCTGTTACAGAAATGACACCTGCGAGGAGTATACAAAGGTTGTTCATTGCGCAGCCGCGCTGGAGGAAAGTTTGATGGTCTATTGTTTCTATTTTGGTTTAGATAAGCCTCGCAATTATTTTTGAAGTGGCCTGTCTGATGGCAAAAGTGGCACGAGCGTTGTTGGGTGTAATGCTGATCTCCCCTATTCAATGTATTCGTTCTTGCTCGAAAATCTTCGGGTGCCGGTCTGAATGTTTCGAAATTGACGCAGAGGTCTTCTAATTGTTGTATACTCTCTACGTGCTGGCATGCCAAAATGCTGGCGTATTCTGAAGAAAGACCATGTATAAAAATCTGTAGGAGGTCTGCTTCTGCCAGAGGATCATCTAACTTATCGTTAATGGCGCGGGTAGCTATGAAAAAATCGGCTGCGGGGCATCGGTTGGACTGTCTTGCCGCATACAGTTGTTTCTTCAAATTGTGCTGGGCGTTGCGAGGTTCGAAGTGTTTGGTTATGATTGATTTCAGATTGGCCCATGTCTCGGGTTTATTTTTTAAGGAGCGGTACCATGCAAGAGCTCGATCTGTCAGAAGGTCGACGAAACATTTAATTAAGGTTGGTTCGGGTACGCTTCGGGCTTGAGTTAATTCCTCGATTCTGAAAATGAATTCGCGAACATTTGTATTTCCATTGAAGTGCAGATTCCAGGATGTAAGGGAGATTGCCGAATTGTTTCTACAATCGAAATTTTGTGACGAAATTGCTCTGGTATTGGTGTCTATTGATGACTGGTTTCGGTGAGGCACGAGTTCTTTGCGGGTTCCCCTAGTGCGAGCCTTTATTGCGCTTAACTTCCTAGGGCGTGTTCTTTGAGCTGACGATATTCCTTTGGTTAATTTAGCAGTGGATCCTTTCGTACTAGGTTTCATTTTTAAAATTTGTTAAAGTATTATTTTAATTATCAAATTTGAAGCAAGACTTTTTGACTTAGCAAAAAGGAATTTTGAGAAAATTTTGGCGTGGACTGACTTTAGGTATTGCTATTTTTCACTTTTCAAGCACTGTTTTCACTTTATTTAAGACACAGAAAAAACTATTATTAGGAACGGAAAGTAAAAATAGAAATTTTGTGGACTGGCGTAAGAATAGATATATTTCACTTTTATAGTGCTTGTTTTATTAATAATTCTTTTTGAATTTAATTTTCAATTTTCGGAAATTTATTTGATATTATTATTTTTTTTTAAAAGTAACGAAATTGTTGAAAGGTAATAACTTATTTACAGAGTTCCTTCTAATTAACTCGTATATGAAGTGAGTTGACGATGTTTGACGTTTGTGAGATATTCCAAATTGTTTCATTGATAATTAAATTGTTTGTTTACATTTGATTAAATAAATTTACTTTTGACAGTTCACAGCTGTTTGTGTTTATGCTCCTGGTTATTATAGACGAAAGACAATAATATTTTTTTTGAGCGAAGAGAAAAAAAGGAATCTATGAATTTTAATGAGTGGATCTATGGTCGAATGTATTTGCCCTAGATGCGAGACGCAGATAAATTTGGCGGTTTGAATGCGCGCTTGTTTGACACTATGTAACGAACTTACAGTTACTAAAATAAAATACTTGATGCGCGGAAACTATTTTTTCATGGTTAATTTCACTTTTCCACGTAGGTTTTTGCTGTAAACAAGGGATTAATAGACAGTTTTTTATGAATATTTCTACATATACCGGCGAATTAATTTTTATAACAAAGCTGTTGGTTTTTCCGTGGCGTCGGCGTTTTAGAAAAAAGGTTTAGAATCGGTCCCACGTTCAAAAGGCGACAGTGTTACGGGCGGGAAGTGACAGTACTTCCACTGAGTTTACATAATACTTTCTACTTGAAGACGGAGATTACCGCTCTTAGCTTTTGCCCGGCCAGATTCAGCGGAGAGTACAAGACACTTATCCAGGTTAAATCGTAAGGGTTTTGATGACTCCAAACCCTTCCTCCTCAACGCTCGAGACCACAGGAATCACAAATAAGTAAAACAGCTTTGTTGTTCAAGGCTCGGGGCCAATTTAATATTACAATATAACAGATTTAGTTCTACAAAACTCTCAGATTACATATGACAAGGAGGAATGGCGGGATAGGATAACCACAACACGCTTGATTCGGATCTAAAGAAAAAATAAGGGTTTAGCTAGCTCGAAATTATGGAACGATCTCACCGTGACGGGGTGTCTGAAGAATCCCGAAGACCAAGGCGACCTGGCCTGGCTGAAGCGAGGCCGGTAAACGGCCTCGCGTTAAACACGCGGGACGACGAGATGTTGTCGAGGCTGCATCACGTGGAAAGTGGCTGGCTCGGGAAGTAACTCTTCCAGGAGCTCGTTAAAGTCCTCCGGGGGGCTATCGAGGCGGTTGTTGGGGCTCGAGTGAGCGCATGGACAAAAGGAAACCGTTCCTAGGGTGCCAGAAATTCCGTGTTGAAATCAGAGTCTCCCAAGGACTATCGGAGACACGGATGGGGCAGATTACGAAGGATGGAGACCAGCGTGGTCACGAGGCGTGGACAGGTGGGCGCGAGGAATCGCTTACTGCCGACTGACGCTCGGGTTGAAACGGTCACACGCGGTGTCGTATATAAAACTTCACAACTTTATAATGCTTGTTGACAAATATAGAGATCGTCGCCCGTTGATAACGCGGTTTCTAACAACATGGCTGGAACGGGTTATCCGCGGAGTCCGGGGCGGCTCTTAAAGAAACGTCCTTGCTGTTTGCTGGCTGGCCCGGATCTGCCGAACTTCCCGTCGGAGATGAAAGAAGCCCTTTCTAGAAGGTTTTTTGTTAGGTTGTCAGTTCTGAGAATTAAAGTTATTTTTGGTTGGTATGATTGGAATAGTTGTAAAAAGTGGGCGTAAGTGGCGCTGTTGGTCGTTTGCGGGAAGATTTGAATAATAAATCCTTTAAAATCTTTAAGTGTGAAATATAAACATAACAATATACACACATAAATATCCTTGAGAATATTACATAATTATAAATTCTATTTTATATATATCTATATTTACAAATATTCAATTTTATTAATACATAAACTCCTGATCAACTAGCCAGTCTATTATTTTGCCCTTGTCACTTTTGGTAGTGCCATTTCTAAGATTGTTTGGTAACAAATTGAACATAACTGGAAGCACATATTTTAGAGTTCTTTTTCCATATTTGTTGTTTGTCTTTGGAATCACTAAACCTTCATTTTGTGTGAATCTTGTGTAATAACCAAGTTCCAATAAATTTTTGAATTTATCACTTTTTCTTTGTTCCAAAATAATACAGAGCCACAGAATTCCTCGAACCGGCAGCACCTTTATAGATTTATATAGTACACATTTAATGGAACACACACAAATGGAATGAAGTGCAACAGTCGCCAGACCTGATACGGCAAAAACTTACAATCCTGTAAGTTCACACGCGCTATTGTACCAAGGTTCGGAGGGAATATCAGGTTGGATATTACTATGAAAAATCCTTTGGACAATTTAGAAGAATTCCACTCCATTTTCCAAGAATCAAAATTAACTTCTGTGATCAAATTGGAAATAACTGAGAAACCCACCTGTCGTATATTTAGTTACTAACTTCGGAACCCCATCTCGCGAGGGAATCCATTTTTTCATTGCAAGATATTTCGATATGGCCTGGAATCCAGACGAACCCAATATTTTTGGCACAGTAATATAATTTAAAAAGAGAAACAAAAATATTACAGGTGATAATTGAATAGTTTGAACTGAATTAGGATGACTAAAGTAATTTTTAACAACTCGGTGAATCAGTAAAAAAACGGAGTGCGAATATTTAATTTTTTTCGACGTGGATTAAAGATTCAAGAATTGCTATGCATACAGCATTAAAATTAGAAAGGGAAGAAGGGACTTTAAAAATACCAAATAAATTGTCTTGTTCACAAAGAAAGGAAGCTTCAACTATTTAGAAGCATCAGTAAATATGTACTTGTGATCGGGCCACTTACAGTTAATAACTTCTGAAAATTAAAAGAAGGAATCGATCTGTGAGTATTTTGAAATTTCGAAAAGTCAAGATCCAAATAAATTTCCACTGTTGAGAAAAAACTAAAATATGGATAAAAATAAATTGGTAAAGCATGATATCGAAAAATCTAGAAAGACTTGTCACTTCGGAGAAACGAACAACATTGTCAAAATTGGATCACCGTACAAACGACGCGCTCGTTTGGCGTTGATTGGGACATTGTCAAATGTCACAGAGAAGGGATTTATTATTTTGGTGTCTTCATTTTCGAGTTTTAGACCATTAATAAAAATTTATATTTTTTATAATATAGCGAATCCATCGCAAAGGTAATTTCTTCCGCGTAATTTCTCGATTTCGACGCATATGCGACGTTTCAAACTATATAAAAAAATAAAATGATAAGTAATCTAAACAGTGTTATTCACATAAATGAAAATAAAAGAAATATGGACTAAACGAGGAGATAGTGGGAAAAGAAAGTGATAAGAAGTGGTGGAGGATGAATGAAGGAAATTGCCCCGTCGATTCTTGACGGCTGCCAAGAATCCATCTCCGGTAAGCTGCCTTACGAATTTGATTACAGTGAGTTGTAGTTTGTTTTGTTAGGGCATTCTGGAGAAGTAGTCTATATCGTATCTTTGAAGGGTAAAATTAACAGTTGGTCTATGTTGCGGTATGTCCTTCATTACAAACTAGGTCAGTAAGGAAAAAAACTTGATCTTAAATTATTTTCATAGTTAAAAGCGTGATTAATTCTTTTTTATTCAATTTATTTTTTAAATATTGTTTATTTTTGCTACTAATAAGTTTTTTGAATAGTAAGTTAATTATATACAAGTGCATTGACAATATCAGGCTGCGGACAAAGTAATCTACCACGATCCATATTGTCAAAGTCGGTTTCTGGTTTACCTTATAAATTAGAAGTCAACGTTAATGGTGGATTTTGGATCCTTAACTTGAACCAGCATTCATATATTTGTCTAGGAGAAACTAAATACTGTGGTCCAGCCATCATCCTATATTTTCCGAACCCAGCTTCCAATGCATAAGTTTGAATCTTTCCCGGTAGAAAGTTGACAACCTCGAAAACGTAATTAAAATTAAATAAAAATTAGAGTTGAAAAAAAATCATTAATTAAGAGAGATTGAGAGATGTTTGGTTTTGTTGGGCGCCAGTTATTCGTAAAGAATAACAATTAGATTAAAGTTGCATTCAGTTTAATTATGTCAATGTGGAGGGGTAAGAGAGGAATAAAGATAAATTGTGGAAATTAAATGTATTTAAAATAAATTATAAACAATATCTAACCTAACTTAGAATTAGCCTTAACCTACTTAAACCATAAACTTAAAATTAACCTTACGCCCTGATGCGACGCGCGGCGTGGGTCCTTGGCGTGCACAGGACGCGATGTGGGCGGCGGCGTGGTGCATCGTAGAGGGAGGCAGCATCTGGCTGCGTCGACAGGGGTAGCTGGGACGGCGGCGTCCAGCTGCGGTGAGGTGTGCCGCGAGGACGGCTCGTCATGAGCGGCGGCGTGGCTTCCTGTCCCATAGCGGGGCATGAGCAGTGACGTCGGGTGCGTGGAGAGACGCACGACGTGGGCGGCTCGTCATGAGCGCAGCGGCGTGGGCGCGTGGGCGCGTTGGCGCGTGGGCTGCGTCACCGTGGTGCGGCGACGTGAGCGCGTAGGTTGCGTCGTAGGCGGCAGCGTTGGGGCTGCGGGGTCAGGGCTGGTTAGCCAGCGCGGTGGCTTCTCTCCTGGGCTGCTGACTGGGCCACGGGGATGGCAAGGCACCCGCCCGTGACCCTTGAGGACAACTGACGCAGGAGAAGAAAGTCCGGAGAGAGAGTTCGGCTCGCGGGTCCGCAGAAGAGAGAGAGTTCGTAGAAGAGAGTTTCCGTAGAAGAGAGTCCGGGAAGCGGGCGTCACGGTTTTTATCATCTTTTAGACGTCCCCCCTTCCCGGTTGGTCTCGTCGCTCTGATTGGCGGGCGCACGCTTCGGTTGGGGCGGTCTTCTATTCCCGCCAAATTCCTTCTTTCCCGCCAAATGATGTTTCAGCGGCACTGCCAATTCTGCATATTTAGGAACGTATTCTCGCAGCCA
Organism: Micrasema longulum; assembly: GCF_059751315.1. Classification (NCBI taxonomy): domain Eukaryota; kingdom Metazoa; phylum Arthropoda; class Insecta; order Trichoptera; family Brachycentridae; genus Micrasema; species Micrasema longulum. The sequence goes on from NW_028277216.1 coordinate 440,754, forward strand.
ATTGCACAATCCAAGGAATCCTCTAAGCTCCTCCCGAGTCCGCGGTGATCGTGTGGCTGCAATTTCTAGACTATGCGTCTCCTGAGGATGGTTACCTGTATCGTCCATTACGTGACCGAGATAATTTACAGACTTGGTAGCAAATTTACATTTTTCTGGTGCGCATTTTAAACCAAAGTGGGAAAGGCGCTCTAAAACTAGTCGTATATGGGTTAAATGACTTTTCCAGCTGTTTGAATATATTAATATGTCATCAATAAAAATAATACGAAATTCCCTAATATAACCCGCCAATACTTCTTGCGTCATCGTGGACTGAAATTTTCCCGGTGCACCTGACAAGCCAAAGGGCATAACCCTGAACGCGTACTTTGACCCATCAGGCGTCGTAAACGCTGTCAAGTCGCGAGATTCCTTATCCATAGGAATCTGCCAATAACCACTCTTCATATCCAATACCGAAAATATAGTTGCACTTCCGATGTCCTTAAGCGTCTCGTGAATTACTGGTAGCGGTGAAACTCCGAATTGACCGACAGAATTCAATTTCCTAAAATCTACGCAGAAGCGATATATATCGGAGTGTTTCTTAGACGCCATAACAACAGGTGAACTATAAAGCGAATTGCTCGGCTCAATTACACCGTCAGCCAACATGCTTTCTATTTGTTCGTATAACTGCCGTTTTTTCTCCCCCGCGATTCGGTAAGGCGGTAACTGAATTGGTCGTGCATCTGTTAAGTGAAGTCTCATTGGGCTGACTTTCGCAACTCCGTTGTAGTTTTCAAATACGTGACTGAAGTCGTGGAGGACTCGCTTTAATTCGGTTTTTCTGCCATCTGCTAATCCCGTTATCTGTGGCAGGCTAACTTCTACGTGATTTGCACTCGCCCGTTCTGGCAATAAATGTGCCGCGGATCGGCTACTTGCACCAATATATAAACAACCGCGGTGCAAATCGAGAACGGTGTGATTGGTTCTCATCCACGTGTATCCTAAGATGACTTCTTCACATAAACCTTCAGTGACAAGAAATTCACTTTTTAATTCCTGCGCGGCCAATGTAAATTCAAAGTCTGCGACGGTGTTTAATTCCAATACAGCGGACTCGTGGGCCATCTTAATTCGGTTAGAAGGGACTTTTCTACATTCACGGGAGTCGATTAGAGTTGAGTTGACTAAATTGAATGTAGATGCAGAGTCAATAAGCGCGTGTACGACTCGAGGTCCCATCTCTATACGCACCCTCGGTAAGTGAATTTTCGCCACCGGTGACGACAACACAGCTGAGATTCCCACTGGGTCGGACATAAGATTCTGATTCGTCCTGAAATGTAGGTTAGTAGGTTTCCGTAAGGTTGGTGAGAATCCTACTGGATTCGTAAGGGTTTCAAAGTGTGATCCGTGGCTGGTTAAATTTACTGGTGTTGGTTCGGGAAAGCATCACCGGACATTCCGCTTGGATCGTTCTCTCACTATAACGGTTATTCTGCCGAGGTATAGGAGAGTGTCTGTGATTGCTTCTTACTATGAGCCCTGGACTGGGAGAATTCTCCCGTCCGGGCGGATGGCGTTTCCCTGACTATGTCCATTAGCTCCTGCGTTTCTTGCTGGAAAGCGTTCTCTCAGCACTGGACAATCGCGGTGAAAATGTCTCTGCGGACAATACTGGCACTTAGGTGGAGGCCTCTGAGCATTTGTTTGCGTTGGGAAGCGTCTTCCATCGTTAGAGGGTTCTTCGCATCGCATAGAATTCCGTGGTGTCTCCTGCTTAATACCACTTGGCTGTGCAAACAACAGCTGCTTTGGGAAGTCTAATGCCGATACTCGGGCCTTTAGCGAGGCCATGGTAAACGTACCAGAACTACAGCATTGTAGTAACTCCCTACACCGGGGCCTCATTAGAGCAATCACATCGCCACAAACGTCGTCTGCGCTCTCGGTTCTAGGAAATAATCTACGGTACACGGCATGTTTCCTTTGGACAAAGGCCACTCCACTCTCATTTTCCTTCTGCGGATCCCCATACATGTTCACGATGAGGGAAGCACGGGCTGATTCTGCGCTGTACCTCTGCAAGAGGACTTCCTTGAAGTCTTCCCAGGTCCAACGTCCACTAGCGTGGGGTCGGAAGAACTCCCAGGCTTCCCCGCTCAGTTGTCGCACGGCTCTATTTACTTTTGTGGACGGGCTTGTGCCCGCTGCAGCGAAATATGCCTCGCAAACCTCTAGAAATTCCCAAGGGTCTTCTTCCGGCAAACCCGAAAATGTGTCTTCCAGGACACGATTTCCTCGACAAGTAGGTTCATTAAATATGATTCGTTCCCCTTTCTGCTCTTCTACGTCAAGGCGAGCAGTTCCATTCCTCGTTTGCGGCATTGTGAAATATTTTATAAGAAGGTAGGTACACAAAAATATTATCAAAAAAACGAAGATCAATTAATAAAAACTCTACCATACGAACAAGAACACAATAATTTTGATTTAACTCTGTATAAAAATTCCTATCCCCAAAAAAATATTCCTAACAAAAACAATTAACTACCTATACGATAAACGTCGCTATTAAAGAACAATTAAATATAAAATGAAATATAACTGGAAACATATGAAATACGAATATAGGCAACTGCGGTTATATTTTTGATAAAGAAAAATTCCTCTATGATTCGATTGCACAATGAAGTCTCTCCCCGTAAATTGACTGATCGTTTCAATTAATTATTTACTTCCTATCTCAGGGTAGCGGACCTGCGGTTTTTCAAACTCACAAAGTTCCACGTTGGGCGCCAATTGACGATAGCGCTTTACGCACTTTGTACAATAATAAATTATTTAAAAAAAATATGTATAAAAATAAAAATATAAAAATCGTAATGTTAGTTCGCTTCTTGCTTATGTCAGTCAATTTACTAAAGAGGGGGAGAGGGTGAAGAAATAAATTATGGCTTCGTGAAATAAAGAATTATAATAGGAAAAAAAAATAAATCTATCTTAGAAATAATCTTAAATATAACTTAAAAATACCCTGACGAAGAGTGTGTGACGGGGGTGAGCGTCGCGGCGCGGCGACGTGTGGCAGCTCGATGCGTCTTCGGCAGATTCTGGCGGCTGGATCCCGATGCTGCAGCTTGATCGGAGACTTCGGGCACGGAAGGCGGCGGCTGAAGGACTCGACGTGGTCCTGGGATCTTCTTAGGCGTCTTATAACGCGGCGTGAACTTCCGAAGTAAGTACCTGCGATTATGGTTAATCGGACAGGTGTTTACTTGCGGCTTGAGCGTGTAGGAATTGCGGCGGTGTACGGTGGCGTACGGCAGTGTGTTCGCTCTAAGCCATCGGACTTAGTGGGCTTGATCGCGGTTTGCGAATTGAGCGAGTGTCACCCGTGACCTACTACTCGAACTTAGTGACTTGAGAGATCACATCGCGAATTGACTCTGACGTCACGACTCCTTCGAATCTTACTTCTCGAATTTAAACTTTCGAATATCTCTTTATCGCGCATGTAGCGTATTTTATACAAAATTCTTCCACCCTCTCTCTGCGGGACTCTGGGCCTTCCTCTTCAATGGTCTCCTCCAATCCTCGGCATCATCCGCGTACAGAAGACAGTTAACAGTTATACCATTCATTTTTGCTCTCATTCTTAAATCTTTCAGTTCTTTCATACAGTTATCGATGTATATGTTGAACAACCATGGTGACATTACACATCCCTGTTTGACTCCTTTCGGAATATTAAACCACGATGTGAATGACCCATTCACCTTCACACATGCTGTGCTGTCCTTATACAGTGACGCAATAGCCCTTGTCAGGTTACCATTTACTCCATACTCCGATAAAACCTTCCACAATTTCTCTCTGTCAACTCTATCAAATGCCTTTTGCAGATCGACAAATGCGCAGAAAAGTTTCTGATGTTTAGCCAGGAGCTTTTCTGTCATATTTCGCAGAGCAAATATTTGATCCATACATCCTCTTCCATTCATAAATCCACTTTGTATATCCCAAACTCTATCTTTAGTCACTTTTCTTACTCTCTCAATCAGTATTCTGCCATAAATCTTTCCAACAGCGCTCAAAAGGCTGATAGCTCTATAGTTTCCGCAGTCCACTCTAGAGCCTTTTCCCTTGTATAGAGGCATAACAACAGCTCTCCTCCAATCAGGGGGAGTGTATTTCTCCTCTAAACATAGGTTAAAGAGCTTATGTAGCCATACAAAAATTATTTCTCCACCCGCTTTTATAAACTCTGTGGCAATGTTATCATAACCTTGCGCTTTCCCATTCTTCATATACTTAGCAGCATTTTTAATTTCTTCCATACGTATCTCTTTCGCATCGTCATCTGCATTTATGTTTACTTGAGAAGGTGGTGCGCTGGCTATATTTCCTGTGTGCGTTTCGTACACCTCCTCAAAATATTCCTTCCATCTCGTTTTAATTCCACTATCATTCGTCACCATTTTTCCATCGTTTCCTATTACTGCTGTCATACATCCACTATCCTTACTTTTTTGGTAATTTTTAACTGCTTTCCTGAATATTTTTATATTTTCTTGGAATTTTTTTGTCATTTTTATTCCCTCACTTTCTTTCAGTAATTTTTTTCTTTCACACACACCTTGTTTTACTCTTTTCTTACATTCAACATATACACTTTTTAATGCGGCATACTTACTAGTATCTGTTTGACTGACTGTTAACAAGTTTAGCCATGCTTTCTTCTTTTCTTGAACGAGCTTTTTTATTTCATCATCTCACCATGCACCACCTTTCTTTCTTCCTTGTTTTGCCACACCGCATACTTCCGTTGCTGATTCACACATACTTTTTTTCAGACAATCCCACATATCATCAATGTTCATACTTCCTCCACACTCCCCTATCAATCTACGATTAACCGCGCTTTCAAATTTATCTTTCATGTCATCATTTTGAAGTTTTTCAACTTTTACTCTAGAAGGCGCCTGTATCTAACGGGTTTTGGACCGCCATCCTTGGAACAGTATTACTCTTGATACTACCAAGAAGTGATCGGTTTCCATTTCGGCTCCTCTATATACACGCGTATCAACTGTTACAGGTTTCAATCTAGAGTCGATGACTACATAATCGATTATAGACCTTTCGTTGCCTCTTTCCCACGTATACTGATGGATTTCCTTATGATCAAAGAACGTATTTGACACAAAAAGGTTCCATTCCAGACATACTTCTAGCAGCCTTCTTCCATTATCATTTTGCCTTCCATCCCCGAACATACCTAGGGCCGACTCCATCCCGTCTCTCCGAGTTCCCACCCACCCATTTAAATCTCCCGCAAGTATTACTCTCTCACTATCTTTTTTTCCATTCATTACATTCATCACACTTGTCCAAAACTTATCCTTCTCAGATTCGCAGTCAGAATTCACAGGCGCATACCCTATTATTAAAATAATTCCTGTCAATCCGATCTTGAATCTGACAAACATAAGTCTAGAACTTATGAAAACATACTCTTTCATACACTCTATCATTCTGGGAGACAGAAACGCGGCAACACCCTGGCAGGCTCTGTCTGTATCTTGGACTCCAGACCAGAGAACCAACGCGTCACCGTGTTCCATCGAGCCGCTTCCCTTTTTCCAACTTTCCGTAATACATAATATATCTAAACATTTATTCCTCATCACATCACACAATTCGTTCATTTTTTCACCCATGCGTCCCCTTAAATTCCATGTCGCAACTCTGCATTCTTGCGTTTTCCTCCTCTGTGCGCCCCCACGGAAGAAGCGACTCGACGGGTTGCGAGCCTCGTCGAAGTTCGTCAAAGGCATCCTCCCGTTCTAGCAGCCTACTTAATATTAATTATTATACCCCCTCATACTATGCTACCTAAATGCTCAACTATAATAAATGAAAACAATGACTAAAATAGATTATTTCTAAGACTCACAGTATAAGTATTCACAGAAGTATCTAACACTAAAATCCACAAAATAACGTCATTTATACAACAATAGCAGTCATTTAAAACTAATGGTGTCTCTATTGTGTACCGAGCGTGTACATGAAGCTCGAGTCGCCGCGCGCCGGTGCCACGTGAGTCCCAGATGTTCCAGCTGTTGATTGTCGCTCAGTACAGCACCCGTCTGCATAGGCTTTCAAGGAAGCTAAAACTTCCCGCGCCTTACCTCGCCTCGGTCCGCGGTTTGGGAATCGCACTTTTGCAGGTGTCAAACAATACCCCAACTAAGTAGCCCTCTTTTCACTTATTGTTTATTGCTAATCCACACATTATTGCCTCAAAAATATAAATATAAACTCATTCAAATTACACTGGCAACGTTTTATCTCCGAGGGTGGAATACAAACTCTGATGGCTTATGTATAAATCCCTGCACAACTCTGCTCCGGAATATCAAGGGTATATATGCATTCCAGATGAACTAGCTGACAGGCGTCTTGTGCTTAAATCAGCTACGTCTAAGACGGGAAAAAAGTAATTATACCTCTATGCAAACAGCGCACTAAATTCAGTGAACGCGCATTTACGGTCGCAGACCCTATGACATGAAATGCTCTCCCAGTAGAGGCTGCGAGAGCGAAGTGATGTTCCGGGAAGAACTTAAAAACTCACTTGTTTTCTAGATCATTTGAATAAATCCGTAGCATGTGATAACAAAATAAATAAATTGTTTTAATTAAATTACAAATTTAAAAGCTTCAATTAAATTTAAGCACTTTGTAAAGCGTCCTCGAGGTATTATATTCCGAAAATGGCGCTGTATAAGTTATCCATAATAATAATGATATTAACTCAATGTCTTGGACATCAATGCGTTATATTTGTGCATTCCGAAAGCATTAGCTATGCTGTAATCGTAACATGTGGCAACTTCTTCAAGCAGTTCCAGGAATTTCACACACACAGAAAAAAAAAACAGTCTTAACGCTGTGCAACACTTTGAATATTGTAATGTAATAATGTAATGTTACTGTAACTGTTTTCTTTTACACATATTTAGTATCCAACTTAAGTAAACCTCACTATTTTATAAAATCACACACTTTGTCAAAATTTGAAGGGTAAATGTTTAAAATGTCCAGAGGAAACAAAATCACCCTACTTTTATGATGCCAATCGAAAGAATAGCTAAAAAATAATAACTTTGCTTAAGTAACATAGTATTTTAAAAAAAGGAACAACATGAAATGAATCATTTTCAATTAGGTAAGTATTTTTGTAAATTAATTAATTAAATGCTCAAAATGTGATCCCTCTTGTCTTACGCAAATCGCCAATCTTTCAATGAGTCCGCTGCCTGTTGATTTTCTTATCATTTTATGGTGAACACTCGATGTGATATGGATCGATTCTGTTTGCAACTCGCCCAAGTTCTCGTATCGCTTTTTGTATAGCATATCTTTCACGTATCCCCAAAAGAAGAAATCCAATGGTGTAAGGTCCGGGGATCTGGCCGGCCATCTAATAGGTCCATTTGTACCAACCCATGTAGGAAAACATTCATTTAGAAAATCTGCTGCTCTCAGACTATTCTGAGCCGGAGCTCCATCTTGTTGGAAAATTAAGTTTTCTTGCTCCTCCGCGGAAAGATTTCTTATCTCATCCCTTAAAATTTGAAGTATTCCTAAATACTTTTCTGTATTCAAGGTTCCTTGGTAAAAGTGGATTAAGAAAACCCGGTTTTTTAAAAGTCCGCACCAACAGTTGAGTGAAAAACGCACTTGGTTATTCGTTTCAGTAACTCGTAGGGGATTTTCTTTAGACCAAATACGATTATTGTTGCGGTTATACATACCGTTATTGCTAAAGTTAGATTCGTCTGTCCAAATAATATTATCCAAAAAATTTGGATCTTCGAGCAAGCGTGCCTGGATATCAAGACAGAAATTTTTTCTCCTTTCTGTATCGCCCGGAAGTAATTTTTGAACCAATCGTCCTTCAACATAACTCTTAAAACCGTGTTTTTTTAATACACGGTGTATTTTACTTTTCGAAACTCCAATTTCAAGTTCTCCTTCTCTCACCGATGTTTTCGGAAAAGCCGAAAAGTAAATTAAAATATCAAGTTCTTCGTCGTTGATCATGTGGTTTTCTTGCTGTGGTTCTCTTGGGCGTTTATCGAAACGTCCCAGAGTTTTCAAATTGTCCACAAGCCTTTTCAAAACTTTACGAGACGGTATTTGTCTATTAGGATATTTTACGCTATACCACCGCAAACTTCTAGAGATATCTTTATCGTTCAAAAAATATGCTTCCATTAGATCAAAACTTACTTGATATGCCATGTTCGCAATAAATTAATACGATAACACTTGTGTAAGTGAATTAAGACTAAACAGATCAATATCAAAAAAACAAACGCTCGCACACACTGTTCCATTTTCAAATTTAAGAACAAAATTTATGAAGTGGGTACTTATTTACGAATAATCAATGCTATCTTTGGAATGATAATATCGCTACTTTTCGAACTTCGTCGTCGGCAATAAATAACTTTCTTGAAATTTTACTCAATCATTTTACGTTGTTCCTTCCTTTTAAAATACTATGTTACTTAAGCAAAGTTATTATTTTTTAGCTATTCTTTCGATTGGCATCATAAAAGTAGGGTGATTTTTTTTTTACATTTAAGTCGGTTCGATTCCCAGACGAAGCAAGTAATTTTTAGAAAATCTATGAATGCAGAATTACTAACTTTTAAAAGTAACATAAAGTCTTCTTTCAGCAAAATACACTATCTACGATATTTAAGGTACTTCCCCTTCATGTCCCATAAGTTTGGGACGCCCTGTATATACATATAAGGGCGGGCATATTGCCTTAAGGCAATTTCTTCCTACCTACCCAAATCGTTCAATTAGAGAAAATTATAAATACATGGACATATTGAATCTTACAATTTTATTCAAAAATTAAAAGCAAAGATTAACAAAAATAAATATATATATATATATAAAAAAACACTACTATGAAGAGAGAAGAGGGGATGGGAAGGAAAGAAGAAGGATAAAGGAACAATTTAAATATTCAGGGCTGGTATTCCAAACGAAATTATAGCGCGTTTTTACGTACTAAGTACGCATTATAGCGCGCTGTAAACGCGTTCGGAATACCAGCCCAGATAGTGACATTTTAATCTTTACTTAAATGTAAATAATGAAGGGGCGTCTCTAACATTAGTGGGTAGATTATTCCACAATCGAGCGGCTACTACTGTGAAAGAGGAGACAAGAAAATTAGAGCGATGACAGGGTATTAAAAGGGTTCTCTCGTTACTAGAACGAAGAGATAGTCCGTGTTGTGAAAGAGGTTGGATGAGCTCTCTCAGATAAACAGTCGAAGTAGGATTATTTAAAATATTGTGAAGAAGTGATAGAATGTGAATGTTTCTTCTATGCCTGATACTGAGCCAGTGTAGTTGCGGGCGATACTCGGTTATGTGGTCAAATTTGCGAAGATTAAAGATATAACGAATACAAATATTCATATTGTTGGTTGAAGGTGATCAATTTGATTATCGATGTAGGTTTTTTCTGCTACTGGAAGTTCTTTTGTCTCTCTGGCGAACTTAAATTTAAACGGTCTGCAAAACCACGTCGAAGATGCTCTATAATAATTATAATAAATAATATTTGGTTGATTTATATAGCGCCATTGTAAAAAATCACCTCAATGGCGCTTTACAATTGTATACCTAAACTTACATTCCAACTAAACTAAAGTCATATATTATATTTCCATATTTAAAATTGAGGGTATGATAGTCTAAAGAAGTGGGATTTTAGTTGGGATCTGAACTGACTGGGACTGTCGATGATTCGTAAGTTTAAAGGCAATCGGTTCCAGGCAGAGAGGCCAGCGGCGGCAAAAGCACGATCTCCAAATCTAGTGTTTGGGGAGCGCCGGATTTCGACAAGTTTTCCTCTTCCTGAATCAAATGCTGACCTAAGAGTAGATTTTCTTTGGCATGTATTTTCCCTAATACAAAGGTCCGGTAGGTATTTTGGAGCCATTTCATGAAGAGATTTAAATACTGCCCAATCATTTGTGTATGTTGAGCCTCATTAGCATTTCTTTTAATTTCAGCAATAAACCTTGATAGCATGGAATAATGGATGTTAAGCCACATTCCTGATTGAAAATTCCTTCTTTCCAACACTCCGTCACCAAATTAGCTGCTCTTTTCATAACGTCCAAAGGCGTCATACCTCCATCGGTTTTTCGTTCATAAGTTCTCGTCGCTATTCTGCAAAAAAAATTACTAAAACAATCACAATATATTACACAAATGTCAATAAGTATCTTAGGGGCTAGATGCAACATGTTGCAAATAACCCCTGCGCGTTTGTTGCAACTTTCCCCGGCGTATCGAAATGACATATAACCTAAAAAACTCTTTTGGCTCTAGGATTGACTGAATTTGCAGTAATTCATTAAACCCTACAATATTTAAGTAAAATAATCAATACCACATACTATCAAAATAATATAATAAAAAAATTACAGAAAATATTTACTTTTATACGAAAAAAATACTCCGTACCGTCAAAAACACACTTTGTCTGATTTCTTCCGTTAAACTTGACAGAAGAAACTGGAATTGCATCAAAATGTGCATTATACCGCCATCTATCGTACAATTCGAAAACTAGGTTTAAAACGCTTTTGGCGAAAGATTTAAATCGGTCGTTGCAACGTACCCCTGTTGCGTATAACCCCGTCTTACCCTACACATATAATTTGAAACATTACAAAATCATAGATTATATTATATATATATATAAGTGATTTTATCAAAAACATAACGGTTTTTAAAATCGATTTTATTAATTTTTTCATACATTTTGTAGAAACTAAGCCGCACAATTAAATGCTCGTATTTTACCGCGTGTTAGAAAATATTTTTTACATCCATTATCCCATAGCACTGAACTTCCTCATTGTTTTGCCTTTTTAGGGCGTTTTCGAACTCAAGTATACGCACTTACTGAAAAACCGCAATGTGAAAATATTTTCAAGACTTAGTTCAAATAGTACAGTAATATAAATATAAAGGTTTATGTATTACATATAAACACAGCACACCATTAAGGCATTTACAGAGCCTATGACCTGCCAGTGGCCGGTGAAAAATAACTTCCGTAGGATATTTAATTTACTACTTGTCTACAATAATGTGTACATATACCAGATATGAGGGTGTGTATGTCTGTTTATGAACGCATTGCTAGTGCCCCGACTAAACATGGATTTATAGCGAGTCGGGGCAAGTTCACAGGCTTGGGTCGTTCCTGGTTGTCGCTATTAACTGTTCCTGTTATCAACCGATGTATGTTTTTAATAAATAAATAAATAATTTATACATGTTTATTATTTTTTTTTAAATTATATTTATGTTACTTTTTTATACTTATTCATATGTTTCCCATGCGCTCTGTAGCTGCAGGACATGTTAGTAATCTAGCTCCTATCTGTTAATTGAATCTCATGTCGAGTTATTTCATACTTAAATAATTTTTAACTTTCGATAGAGGTTATTGGTGTATACCAATCATCAACGCGCTCTGCAGCTGCAAGACTTGTAATCTAGCAAACATCTGTAAATAATCTGTTTTCAAAATATTACATTTTTATAACTGCAAATATGGGCTAGATTCCATACCCTCCATGCGCTCTGTAGCTGCAAGACGTGTTGTAATCTAGCTCCCATCGACTAACTCAATTTGTCATAAAAATATTATATTGCTGTAATTGAGAGCTAAAATTTTAACGAGAAATTTGATCTGTAGCTATAAGTTGTAATTTACCTCCTGTCACTAAATTGAATCTCATGTCCATGTAATTCCATATTTGAATCATTATTAACTGTAAATACAGGCAAGAATACCAATAAACAACGCGCTCTGTAACTGCAAGACATGTTGTCAACTAGCTAACATCTGTAAATCATTTGTTATCAAAATATTTCATCTTTATAACTGTAAATAGGGGCTAGATTTCATGCCGTCCGTGCGCTCTGTAACTGCAAGACGTGTTTGTAAACTAGCCCTTATCGGCAAACTAAATTTGCCATAGAAATATTTTACTGATGTACCTAATATGGAGGATAGAATTTCAACAAAGCGCCCTGTAGCTGCAAGACGTGTTGTAATCTAGCTTCTATCCGTACACAAAATTTACACAAAATTTATTATTTTTAAAGTTAGGACCACACTGTTCTCGTGTGTTGTGGAATGACGTGTTGGGAGCTATCTGGCGCGTATCGCTTACATGGCTAGAATTAAAGTCCCCTCGTGTGGTCGTCTTGTTGTGTCGAGGCTCCCCAACACACCACTCCACAAAAAATAAAATGACAGTTTAGTCGTGCGTTGGGGAGCCTCGACACAACAAGGCAAGGCTCCCCAACACACCACTCCACAACTCACGAGAACAATGTCATCCAGCCTTTACTGTGAATGGGAACTAGAATTTCAACTGCTCATGCGCTCTGTAGCTGGAAGACGTGTTGGGATGTTTATTGTACAGCGCCCTTAAGGCGGAGTTAAATAAATGATACTTTACACAATTTAAATGGCCTGAAAATTATTTGTATTAAAAGTTTATTGACATATTTTTTTATATAATTTTTTATGTTAAATTTTAAGGTGAAATTTATGTAAATAAAATATTTTTTAATATGTGTTGTGTTTTATTTGTGTGATCAATATGCATGTGTAGTTCGCGAACGACCCGGTCATACTGACAAGATCGGAAACATTGAACTAGAGATATTTATGTTTCTTTCATCTCGGTTAGTTTGTTCGCGAACGAAAAGAGCGCCGAACTAAATCAATCTTCGTATCTTTTGTATCTCTCGCTCATTTAGTTCATTCATTCGCAACGATTGTGTCCGCATTCCGTGTCACCATACGGTATGCGTAGTTAGCAGATAGGTTAAGTATAGGTAAATTATTTTAAGTTAAGGCCAAGCGTACATAGTAATTTGCTGTATCTATAAAAATTTCCGAAGTGTACAAGTGGGTGTTTATTGAACACGTAGGCCCAATTAACACTAATCGTTCAAATTCAAACGGCACGATAAAACTTGGGGCGGATTGTCATTTATTGTACTATTTATTTCAAATGTATTCAGAGGCAACTCTTATAAACACTTCTTCCCTATTATCAAAAAATACCAAAAAGAAATAAAACAAAATAAAAAGCTTAATATTTATACATAAAAACAAACATTCTCTTTGTAAATAAACCCTACTAAAAATATTGAAATAATTAATATTTTTTCATAAAAAACCAGCAATCGTTTTTTAAATTTAAAAAATATATTATTCCATCATAATTCCCTTTCCGCATCTAATGGTGCATAGAACACTGCATTGGTACGCTGATCGCAGCGAATATCTTTCTTTCTTTTTTTTACATCAAGGTAAAATAATCAGTCTTACGCTTCACTTGTCAGTCCAGGGACTTTGAAATGTTTGAGTGTAAAACGTCTTTCTAATTGAATATTGCATGTCAACCATGTCGGAAATCGAACCCGAGACCTCTTGCATGATAGGCAAACGCGCTGATTACTGCACCATGAGGCTGATTATATATTATTGACTTAATTCAAAAATAATTTATTTAGACTTTTTTTAAATAATTGAAAAATATATAAAATTGTTTCATGCACTATAAGGATACTAGAATTTCAAACAATTATTCGTTTTGTAGCTGCAAGACATGCAGAAATCAAGCTTCTATCTCGCACACACTCCACTCAAGTGAACAAAAGAGCTAAACGAACTAGAGACCCGAAAGAAACAAATGATTCGATGATGCGAAAGGTGCGGAGATATGAGATGACCTAAATGAGCAAAAGACACATTCGTTCAATTGAAGTACTGAAAAGATTAGGTCACTTTAAAGATACAGATCAAGTGATACGTATCTTTTCGGTGACAGGGTCTTACCCACCTCTAGTGATCAATATGCGAGTAAGAGCTGATTGTCGTCTGGATCCCGGCACATCTGGGGATTAGAGGTAATTCGATGGTAGATGAACTGGCGAAAGAGGAATCAATAGATGGCTCTCGTCCTCTCGACTAGTGTGTGTATTTCTGACATGTCCCCTCAAATTCAGAACGAGACAAAAAGTGGATGGAATGGTCCATAAAACTTTATTTTTTAATATGAATACCTCACTGGGCACAACCCGTGTCGAGGCATTCATTTACACGATTTAATATTTTATACTTAGTGTCTAAAAAATATATATAAAATACATATAAAGTATTACATATTCACATTTAAATCCACACAGATATATATATACATAATAATAAGAGAGAAAAAAAAAAAAAAAATAAAGCAAAAGAAAACAACATGATAATATTAGTACAGCTCACACATTTAACTACTGTGCAGACATTAGGTCAAGTAACAAGCTACTGTCAGCTGTCAGCTCCCGGTGGCCCAACATCCGCACAAATGCCAAATGTACGAGTATATGACATATATTCATACAGACACTGTGTGGATACAAATACAAAACACGAAAAGCAAAAAGAATTATATATTGACAAGTTTACTGCTTTGGTGGGGTGACCATCTCGAGACAGTTCTCGGGACCCCAATCAAGTAGCCATTTTTTTACAAATAGTTGAAATTGCTCAAGAGTTTTATCTGCTTTTGTGGCAAATGGTAAATAGTTATATATACTTGGTCCAAGGTATATTTGACTCCTTTGACCAAATGATGCTGTCATTTTAGGTACCACGTATAGCTGTATATTTAAGTATTCAAATTTCAACCTTCCCTTGGTTCCCTTCAACAGACTTGTTAAGAGATTGAGAGACTGTAGCATTAGTAGGTTATTTTATTATATTATTTTTATTATTATTAAAGCAATAACTTCCAGCTAACCAAAAAACAGGCTAGTCAAACTAAGAGTTAGTCAAAATTTTGTACGGAAAGACGAAAATATGTACATAAAAAAACCTAATTAATTCAAAACAACAAAAGGTGAGTATGGAAGGAAAGAGAAAGAGGATCCAAGGAAAGAAAACGGATAAGAATATATATTTAAAAAGATAATAATTAATATACAAGGAAATTCAGGATTCTGAGGATATATAGTAATGTTTCAGGCGTTTCTTGAATGTTAGAGAAGGTGCATTTTTTATGAAAGGAAGCTCATTCCAAAATCTAGCACTTGAATGGAGAAGGAATAGTTGAAAAATAAGGTACTATGTCTAGGAATGTGCTCTCTCCTGAAAGGGTCGAAGCGAAAAACCATGATCTGAAATGTAAATTAAATTCTCAGCAAGATATTTTGGAGCGGAAGGGTTGTGAAGAATATTATAAAGAAGTGAGAGAGATTGAAAGTTTATGCGCGAATAAAAACGAAGCCACTTGAGTTTGGAGCGAAAGGGTAATACATAGTCATACTTTTTGAGTGATTCTGCAAACGATCCAGATGATCTATGAGTTCCGTATTGGCGTCAAAATAGCAAATATTAGCATTGCACAGAGAAGACAATCGGGACAGATTTTATTTGGTTGTGGTTAATCAAATCAATCCATCCAAAACTGATTTATTAGAATTACTAAAGTTGGTGGGTTTAAGAGGTAAGTAATATAAGTCGAAAGATTCAATTATATGTCTGAGTTTAGTTGATCATGAGAATTGACCATATCGAGATGTAATCAATCCATCTAAAAGTGATTTATTAGAATGACTTAAAAAATTCAGTTATATTTCTGAGTTTAGTTGACCATGAGAATCGACCATTTCGGGATGTATTCAATCCATCCAAAAGTGATTTATTAGAATAACTAAAGTGGGTGGGTTTAAGAGGTAAGTAAGATAAGTCGAAATATTCAAGTATATGTCTGAGTTTAGTTGATCATGAGAATTGACCATATCGAGATGTAATCAATCCATCCAAAAGTGATTTATTAGAATTACTAAAGTTGGTGGGTTTAAGAGGTAAGTAAGATAAGTCGAAAGATTCAATTATATGTCTGAGTTTAGTTGATCATGAGAATTGACCATATCGAGATGTAATCAATCCATCCAAAAGTGATTTATTAGAATTACTAAAGTGGGTGGGTTTAAGAGGTAAGTAAGATAAGTCGAAAGATTCAATTATATGTCTGAGTTTAGTTGATCATGAGAATTGACCATATCGAGATGTAATCAATCCATCCAAAAGTGATTTATTAGAATTACTAAAATAGGTGGGTTTAAGAGGTAAGTAAGATAAGTCGAAAGATTTAATTATCAATCAATCCATTCAAAAGTAATTTATTAGAATTACAAAAGTGGGCGGGTTTAAGAGGAAAGTAAGATAAGTCGGAAGATTCAATTAAATGTCGGAGTTTAGCTGACCATGAGAATTGACCATATCGGGATGTAATCAATCCATCTAAAAGTGATTTATTAGAATGACTTAAAAAATTCAGTTATATTTCTGAGTTTAGTTGACCATGAGAATCGACCATTTCGGGATGTATTCAATCCATCCAAAAGTGATTTATTAGAATAACTAAAGTGGGTGGGTTTAAGAGGTAAGTAAGATAAGTCGAAAGATTCAATTATATGTCTGAGTTTAGTTGATCATGAGAATTGACCATATCGAGATGTAATCAATCCATCTAAAAGTGATTTATTAGAATGACTTAAAAAATTCAGTTATATTTCTGAGTTTAGTTGACCATGAGAATCGACCATTTCGGGATGTATTCAATCCATCCAAAAGTGATTTATTAGAATAACTAAAGTGGGTGGGTTTAAGAGGTAAGTAAGATAAGTCGAAATATTCAAGTATATGTCTGAGTTTAGTTGATCATGAGAATTGACCATATCGAGATGTAATCAATCCATCTAAAAGTGATTTATTAGAATGACTTAAAAAATTCAGTTATATTTCTGAGTTTAGTTGACCATGAGAATCGACCATTTCGGGATGTATTCAATCCATCCAAAAGTGATTTATTAGAATAACTAAAGTGGGTGGGTTTAAGAGGTAAGTAAGATAAGTCGAAATATTCAAGTATATGTCTGAGTTTAGTTGATCATGAGAATTGACCATATCGAGATGTAATCAATCCATCCAAAAGTGATTTATTAGAATTACTAAAGTGGGTGGGTTTAAGAGGTAAGTAAGATAAGTCGAAAGATTCAATTATATGTCTGAGTTTAGTTGATCATGAGAATTGACCATATCGAGATGTAATCAATCCATCCAAAAGTGATTTATTAGAATTACTAAAATAGGTGGGTTTAAGAGGTAAGATAAGTCGAAAGATTCAATTATATGTCGGAGTTTAGCTGACCATGAAAATTGACCATATCGGGATGTAATCAATCCATCCAAAAGTGATTTATTAGAATTACCAAAGTGGGCGGGTTTAAGAGGTAAGTAAGATAAGTCGAAAGATTCAAGTATATGTCTGAGTTTAGTTGATCATGAGAATTGACCATATCGGGATGTAATCAATCCATCCAAAAGTGATTTATTAGAATTACTTAAGTTGGTGGGTTTAAGAGGTAAGTAAGATAAGTCGAAAGATTCAATTATATGTCTGAGTTTAGTTGATCATGAGAATTGACCATATCGAGATGTAATCAATCCATCTAAAAGTGATTTATTAGAATGACTTAAAAAATTCAGTTATATTTCTGAGTTTAGTTGACCATGAGAATCGACCATTTCGGGATGTATTCAATCCATCCAAAAGTGATTTATTAGAATAACTAAAGTGGGTGGGTTTAAGAGGTAAGTAAGATAAGTCGAAAGATTCAATTATATGTCTGAGTTTAGTTGATCATGAGAATTGACCATATCGAGATGTAATCAATCCATCCAAAAGTGATTTATTAGAATTACTAAAGTTGGTGGGTTTAAGAGGTAAGTAAGATAAGTCGAAAGATTCAATTATATGTCTGGTTTAGTTGATCATGAGAATTGACCATATCGAGATGTAATCAATCCATCCAAAAGTGATTTATTAGAATTACTAAAGTGGGTGGGTTTAAGAGGTAAGTAAGATAAGTCGAAAGATTCAATTATATGTCTGAGTTTAGTTGATCATGAGAATTGACCATATCGAGATGTAATCAATCCATCTAAAAGTGATTTATTAGAATGACTTAAAAAATTCAGTTATATTTCTGAGTTTAGTTGACCATGAGAATCGACGATTTCGGGATTAATTCAATCCATCCAAAAGTGATTTATTAGAATAACTAAAGTGGGTGGGTTTAAGAGGTAAGTAAGATAAGTCGAAAGATTCAATTATATGTCTGAGTTTAGTTGATCATGAGAATTGACCATATCGAGATGTAATCAATCCATCCAAAAGTGATTTATTAGAATTACTAAAGTTGGTGGGTTTAAGAGGTAAGTAAGATAAGTCGAAAGATTCAATTATATGTCTGAGTTTAGTTGATCATGAGAATTGACCATATCGAGATGTAATCAATCCATCCAAAAGTGATTTATTAGAATTACTTAAAAAATTCAGTTATATTTCTGAGTTTAGTTGACCATGAGAATCGACCATTTCGGGATGTATTCAATCCATCCAAAAGTAATTTATTAGAATTACCAAAGTGGGTGGGTTTAAGAGGTAAGTAAGAAAAGTCGAAAGTTTCAAGTATATGTCTGAGTTTAGTTGATCATGAGAATAGACCATATCGGGATGTAATCAATCCATCCAAAAGTGATTTATTAGAATTACTAAAATAGGTGGGTTTAAAAGGTAAGTAAGATAAGTCGAAAGATTCAATTATCAATCAATCCATTCAAAAGTAATTTATTAGAATTACAAAAGTGGGCGGGTTTAAGAGGAAAGTAAGATAAGTCGGAAGATTCAATTATATGTCGGAGTTTAGCTGACCATGAAAATTGACCATATCGGGATGTAATCAATCCATCCAAAAGTGATTTATTAGAATTACCAAAGTGGGCGGGTTTAAGAGGTAAGTAAGATAAGTCGAAAGATTCAATTATATGTCTGAGTTTAGTTGATAATGAGAATCAACCATATTGGGATGTAATCCATCCAAAAGTGATTTACTAGAATTACTTTAGTGGGTGAAGTAAGATAAGAAGATTTTGCATTACAAAGAAAAAAATGTTAAAGAAATGATATAGTTTTATTAGCATTATTAAGAACTAAAAGCATACGTATTTTTCACACAAAACATATTTACAAAAATTCAAATAGTTTACTGTTAACATAAAATAATAATCAATATAAAGCCTTGTTACATATTAGCTATTGAATTCTTTTTTTCTGAAAAGTTTTGTCAACATTTTCTTATAAGATATGCTTAGGAATCTTATTGAAAGTTTGAGGGATTGTATAATGAAGTGTTTTTTAACCATACCTGTTACTGATACCACGGTACTGATACTGACACCAAGTCGTTGGAACAATAGGCGTAATCCCCCAGTCTACACACGTGCGTTTCCAGAAATTCTCCAGCAGCCTAGTGGACCACATGGTGACGATATCTACCTACTGTCTACAAAAGATTCTCTTCGGACATCTATCTCCCTTTGTTAACCATGGAGTTGATACAGTGCTTTATTTATTTAGTTTTTTATTGCTTACTTCTTGGTATGAACACTTGACCAATTTACTACTATACTCTATTTTTTATAAATTTATTGATATTGTTTTAACTTTGCTGGAATTCCTCTCATCCATGCGCTTTGTAGCTGCACGATGATTGGTTATCTAGCTTTCATATTTCAACTTTAAAATACCTTAATTTTGTAAACGGGGTCTAGAATTCCAATCGTCTATGCGCTTAGTAGCAGCAAGGCGTGTTGTAATCTTACTCCTTTTTACTATTCATATTATTATTATTTTGTAATACACTAAATTTATTTGTCATTTTTTAAAATGTGTAAATGGGGGCTAAATTTCTAACTGTCTATGCGCTCTGTAGCTGCAAGACGTCCTGTAATCTAGCTCCTATCTATTATAATTTTTGATTGATCTTAATTGAAAACGAGGAACTAGAATCCCAACCGTCCATGCGCTCTGTAGCTGCAAGACGTACTGGGATATTTATTAATTGTACAGCGCCCTTGAGGTGATTTTCACAAAAATGGCGCTTTATAAATTATCCAACTATATATATATATATATATATTTAATATTGTAGGGTTATCCTTATGTATATTTCTCTAATTCTTCTTTTGAATGGAAAGGAAATTCCCTCGTTATTTATGAGTAGAGCCAAGCACAGCGACGAAAGCGTCAGTTACGTTTCTTGTCAAATCAAAAACCAAACTAAAAATTGGCAAAAATTTTGTTGCAATTGACCGAAATGGCATCTCTGTAAGCAGGCGGCGCGTTATCACTCTGAGAATCTAACCAGCAATGTCATACTCCATACGAAGCTAGAGATAAAAAACAGATAAACTCACCAATCAGGAAAAAAACAGAGTCGCAAAACTCATTGAACAAAAGTTTAAAATTGTACAGTGAGTTACCTGAAGGAATAAAAGAAATAAAAAGCCTTGAAATATTATTACAGCATCAAAGACGTAATTTTATCATTTTAAAGCCATTTTTAAAATCCTTTTGGCATTTTCCGAAAGCTTTAACAAACCCAAAACTCGAACCAAAAATACAGTTTTAAAAGCTTCGGCATTCGGCCGCTGTGGCGCTGCGCTGCGTCGAATTTTCCTTGATTTTTGATATCACACCCCCAAATGCCGACCACTGCCGAAGCGCGTCGGAACCGCCCGAACACTCACGGAAACCTACGAAATAGGGGTTTGGTCCAGAATGCCCTAGTATTGGAAGCTGAGCGCGAGCGGTCGAAGAAAGTCTCGTAAAACGGCGGCGTGGAGTCGAAACGGGGGAACAACGCTTGTTTACACGCTGTTGTTTTTCCACCTTTTGACGAGCGTTCGCGTGTTTGTTCGGGTGTTTTCTGTGTCCAGTTGGTTGCAAAATGTCGGAGCGTATATTTTTCGTCTTCAATATAAAATATGTTGTTAGAATTAGAATAGGTCCTAGCGCGAAGTAGGTTACCCTGGGTCGCGTTGGTTTTCAAGCGAATCCGGGACGTTTAACTGTATTTTTTTTATTACTGTTTCAATGCAAGTTTTGAGTGAATTGTTAATGTAAAGAGACGACAGAATCCGCGCTGGTTTTTCGTAAAACTCTGTGGTATATTGTATATTTTATGACGGGATAAAATGGAATCACAATCGTAATATAGGTGAGTGGGTCATGGATTGAAGTATTTATATTCATTTAAAAAATGTGCCTTAATATATTTATTACCAAACCAATTTAAAAAATTACCTTATCTCATTTCAAAATATTAAAATATGTATTTAATTAATAAGTTTTACCTAATTAAAAAATCGTTTCGGCTTTTTTAGGCTCACCCGTCTATAAACTAAATAACATTTTATATTATGCTTTTTTAAATATTTTTTTTGTTATTCAAAGCATAAGATTTTTTTAGATATTAATTTCCCGAGCTAAAAATAAAATCCGTATTTAGTCGGGATTTGCAAATAACTTTTTTGTGATAATCTGTGTCTTTTAAAACGTAAGAAAATCATACGATTTTGTAACTTTAAACTGCCGTACTTGTAAAATCGCGGCATTGAAAAAATAAAGTTAGATAAAAACGGTAATTTCCTAGGGTATTTCTGTTAAAAAGTATACTTTAAAGTTTTATATTTATAATTAAAATATAATTACTTTTTGACCGGCAGATTACGCCTCTTCAAGTTAAGACTAAATTTATGTACATTAGGGATGCGATTATGAACGGCTTTCTTCATCGGTATATACTGAGACGGTATAAAACATTATTTTATACCGTCGTAGTATAATATAGATATTTATATGAAAATTCAAAGTATCTTCGTCGGTAACCGGTAATTGAACATATTAAGAAAAAAAAATTGTAAAGATAAAGTTTATTTTCCCATCAGAATACATACCCTGGTTCCTATATAACCCTTCCGGACCTAAAGAGAGTATCTATATAGGGTCCTCGAAATGTTGGTTTCGATTCTAAACATCACGCCTAGCTGGCTGTTAAAGAATGACTAAATACGCGTTGGGCATGAGTTAAGTGTTATAATTTTTAAGGGCACAGGGCATGTCTATGTGTATTAGTATTGTTTGAATATATACAATAAAAATAGATGTAACAAATAGTTTTAAAGATCGTATCCATCTCACATTACGCTCCCATCCTTACTAAAAAGACTTGATTTATTAGGTCCATGGGTAATATTGATAAAATAAAATAGGATAGAATTTATAAGTTAAGTATACCTTGATAAAAAGGTGCGTGTTGCTTTAAAACCGGTCAGTAGAAAAAACAAGTGGTTAAAAACAAAGTTGTTTTTAATTACTTATTATTTTTTTAAACTTTAAACGTTTATTGAAGACATCATTTAACGTAGAATTTAAGAAAATAAAACTATTGTTTGTGATATAAAATGCATGTATTTGTTTTTATAAACCAAAATTTAAGTTGTTTCTATTATTATTTACTTGTTCAATTTATTATCTTATTCATCAGGACAAATTTTTCTTAAATACTTTGCTTTTATATGAGTGCCAATGGGCATATGTTTAGTCTAAATTTCAAGGGGCGTAATCTGCGGTCGAAAAGTAATTATATTTTAATTATTGAAAGCATGTTTTTTAACAGAAATACCCTAGCTAGTTAATGATCATTTGTATCTAAAGTTGATTGACTTTATTTTTTACTGATTTTGAAAGTACGGTGTTTTAAAATGGAAAAATCGTACCATACTTTTTATCAGACCTTAATAGGAACAGAGACAATAATTTATTTATTTTCTAATTGAGCTCAAATATAGTTTTTTTTAAATCATCACAACATATCCGCAACCAAAACGGCTCCTAATCAGTAAACCAAATCGTAGCTACAAAAGCAATTGTGTTTTTTATTCAGTTTTGTTGGCAATCTTTATGCAGTTTAGTTGGCAATTGTTAAGCAGTTTTGTTCGCAATCTTTATGCAGTTTTTTTGGTAATTTTTAAGCAGTTTTGTTTGCAATCTTTATGCAGTTTAGTTGACAATTGTTAAGCAGTTTTGTTCGCAATCTTTATGTAGTTTTGTTTGTAATTTTTAAGCAGTTTTGTTTTCAATCTTTAAGCAGTTTAGTTGGTAATTTTTAAGCAGTTTTGTTCGCAATCTTTATGCAGCTGTGATGTCAATTTTTAGGCAGTTTTGTTCGCAATTATTATGCAGTTTTTTTCGCAATCTTTATGCAGTTTTATTGCCAATATTTATAAAGTTTTGTTCCCAATCTTTGTGCAATTTCGTTCACAATTTTTACGCAGTCTTGTTCGCAAATGTCCAATTTTGTTCTTAATCTTTATGCAGTTATGTTAGCATTTAATTTGCTGTTTTGCTTGCAACTTTTAGGCAGTTGTACGCAAATTTTGTGCTGTTTTGTTCCCAATATTTATGCAGTTTTGTTCGCAATCTTTAGGTAGTTTGGTTCGCAATTTTTGCATGATAGGTGGACTTCTCTTTACTCCATTTCCATATTCAGGATTTCCACCCAAGAGCAGCCACCTAGTCGAAAACTCTCGTCAAGGGTTCCAGGGAAAAATTAGGGGTTTGATTCCTCAAAATCTATAAACTCAAAATATTGTCAACTAAACCAACCACTCCAAAGAGAAGAAGCATAAACTGAAAAATTCTTTCAGGCGTTGCCTAATAGGTGAAATAAATAATTCAGTCAGATGAATCTCACCTACATCGATAAGGGTTTCAGCTCTTTAACGTTACGAAAATCAAAAGATGGAAGAACTGTAGAAATATGAATTTCAAACATAGGCAGAATGTGAAAGTTACACTAAAACCAGCCAATTACGGTTTAGAAGCCCTGTAAACGCCTAGACTTCTACAATACTATTACCTTCTTAAAAATGCTCTCCATCTCTGTTGCTATATGTTAGAGTTATTAATGCTTATAAAAGTGTGTACACATAAATACTGAAGGAATCTGGGTGTATAAACACAAGCAAAATGGTAAATAATGATATACAGTGTGTAAAATGATCACTTAAAACGACGGGTTATAAGCTCTGTAAATGAACGCCTAGACTTTCACGCTGTCTCAATTTGTTTGTGTGTTTCAGGCTTGAAATATGGGCGCTACGTACAATCATGCGACGTCCCGTGTGGGTAGGCAGAGAGCGACCCTCTAGTGTGGCTGGACCGGGGTATGCAGAGAGGATAAGCCATACTCAGCCCCATAAGTCATGTCATGGGAGTCCATAGCTTCGAGGAGATATCTGAGGTAGTACTACTTTTGTTGTATAGTTTAGCATGCGTCCGGATGGGTGAAGAGTACAGCTCTGTGTGGGAAATGGAACCAGGACCCTGGACGAGTGTTTTTCATTCGATGGCCCCCGTGTTCTCGTTTAAGACTAGTGATAATATTTTGAGTTCGACCAAATGTTTGTAGACAAAATGGAGTCGTTAAGACCAAGAAATTACAACAGGGATAGAGAACATTTTACAGAAGAGAATATGAAAGTCTAGGCATTTACAGGCTTATGACCTGTCATTGGCTGGTTTAGTGGCTACTTTACACACTGTGTAACATTCACCATTTTGCCTGTGTTTGAACATCCGGATTCCTTCAATTCTTCCATGTGTTGATTTTAATGAAATTAAAGAGCTGAAACCTTTATTCATAATTCCCTTTCCGCACCTAATGGTGCAAAGGGCACTGCATTGCTACCCGTATCGCACCACATCTTGATCATTTCTGTTACACGAAGGTAAGATGATCAGTCTTACGGTTCAGCTGCCAGTTCAGGGATTGTGAAATATTCTCGTATAAAAACTCATTTTTAAATAAATATTTTATGTCAACCATGTCGGGAATCGAACCTAAGACTCTTTCATGGTAGGCAAACGCGCTAACCACTGCACCACGAGGCCGACTAAACTAACACTTAATTTTATTGCAACAGAGAGGAAAAACATTTTTGAAAAGGGAATATGAAAGTCTAGGCATTTACAGGCCATATGACCTGTCATTGGCTGGTTTAAGTGGCCATTTTACACACCGTGTAACATTTACCATTCTGCCTATGTTTGAACATCCATATTTCTTTAATTCTTCCATCTGTTGACGTTTGTGAAGTTCAAGAGCTGAAACCTTTATTGTTGTAAAGAGATTCTTCTGATCGAATTAAACTACTTCTTGAACCAGCTGGTTTTATTTTAACATTTTGAGTTTGTCCAAATGTTTGTAGATAAAAGACTGGATTTCACCTGCTAGGGAGTCATTGAGAAGCGAATATAGAAGTCCAGGCAATTACAGGGCTTATGACGTTTCAAAAGATTCGCGTATTTTTATTTTTTGAATTTTCCTTTACTGCTTTCAATACCCCGATCGCCGTCAGAGCAACCAGTCAAGTATGTAGGGTCCATAGTCCATAGTCGATGACACACACGTGTTAAATTAGTTATTATAAAAATTATTATGAAAGTTGGTTGAATGCTGTCGAAATGCGATCCCTCAGGCGAATGTGTGGTAAAACAATTCTGAATCAGGTAGAAGAATTTGTGTACCTGGGAAGTATGTTTACTAGGGACGGAAAGGCCGATAAAGATATTGAAAGGAGGGTGAGTGCCGAGAACAGGGTGAACGGTGCACTAAAATCTACTTTGGCAAACAAATGTTTATCGCAGGAGGCTAAACTAGCAGTTCACAACGGAGTTCTAGTTCCAACTCTAATGTATGGGAGCGAAGTATGGAATTGGAAAAATAATGATGAAAGTAGGTTGAATGCTGTCGAAATGCGATCCCTCAGGCGAATGTGTGGTAAAACGATGTATGATAGGTTCACAAATGTCGAGATCCGTGAAGTGAGAAAGGCTGAGACACGCATTATCGACAGAATCAAGAAAGGGGTGCTGCGTCGGTTTGGACATGTAGAGCGAATGGACAGCGAAAGAACGGCTTTAAGGATCTACGATGCAAATGTTGATGGATGCAGAGCACGAGGAAGACCGAGAAAGACATGGCACGATCGAGTCCATCAAATACTTGAAGATGGACATGTCAAGAGTAGGAATAATCGGCGTGCGTGCATGAGAAGATGTTTAAATGTAGAGGAGGCGAGGTCTGTATGCAAAGACAGAGTGTTATGGCGTTCTATCCTTTCTGCTTGCCCGTAGGGGGAATGGCGTGATGGTTTGCTTGTTTGTTGTTTGCTGCAATACGAAAACCCAATCTTATCCAGGACAGCGTCCGCAACAACCCACCGCGGCGGCGAAGGAGCAGCCCAGCCCGACCCCCGACCCCCGACCGATACGCGCCTCCCAGCTCTGCTCGCTAGCGTATTAGTAGATAAACCCTCTTCCCTTTTGCGGAAATAGACAACACATGACGTGAATTCGGTTCTGCATTTCTGATTTAAGCCCTGTCATTGGCTGGCCGTTCTCAAAAATGTTTTCCTTCTCAGTTGCAACAAATTTAGATCTGTAGGATTAAATTGTTGGGTGTTAGTTGGAGTTCCTACCCTTGTCAGAGATTGACAGAGAAGACACGAGGTTGCTGTTTGATGTTTGAATGTTTATTTATTACATGGCGAATAAATAAACAATTATATCGGACGAGTGTTACGTTGATGATGGGTTGAAGAGACTGCACTTGAACTACATGCTGAAGCTGAGTGGACTGCACTGATCTTGTTGGGCTGATCGAACGAACTGACTGGTGTTGGCTGCGCCCTGTGGTCTCATTATAGAGCATATTCCTTTGTAATTAATTTCTGAACGGTAGGGACGATGTGAATGTACTGCAGGGCGACGATCCCGTCTTTATGTGCAATGTTGCTAGAATTGAAATATAAGTTGTATTAGATTCGATAGAAAATGATGACATTGCATCGTCGGTCATTAGTCTACTTCAGGTGAACTAATTTAACACGCGTGTGTCATCGACTATGGGCTATGGACCCTACAGATCCAAATAACCCCCTAGGGAGGAGTTCCAGCCAGTCTGCAAACATTTGGACATACTCAAAACACTGTTTAAACTTGAACTTTTTCGAGTCCCCAATAATATCGGCTAAATTGAATAGACAAGGCTCAGTAATTTATGACGCTTTAAGAGCTTATTAAATTGGCTGGAAAAAAACACGTTTACCTTTTTGTAGCAGATTTATTCGCAAATAATGAAGAGTAATGTCGTTTTCCCGCGTCATCAATTCTCAAATCGTGCCAAAAAAGGGGGATTATATTTAGGGTATTATAGACAATGGTAATAATGGAATGAACACGTCACAGGCGCATAATATGAGGCACTTTTATTCGTGGGTAAGTGCCTCGATTATCCACGGACCTTTTACAAAAAATATTATATAAACATCTTCTTTTTCTTCTTCAGCCTTCTGTCCTCCACTGCTGGATATAGGCCTCTTCTATACCCTTCCATTTCTTCCGGTCGCTTGCTGCTTGCAAACAATTTTTACCCCTCACAGCAGCTATGTCATCGGACCATCTTTTTGAGGTCTTCTGACGCCTCGCTTATTCTCTGCGTCTATCTTGAAATTTTAGGAATCCGTCTTGTGGGGTCTTGTCTCGCAACATGTCCTGCCCATTGCCACTTCAGTCCTGCTAGTCCCGAAATTCAAAGCACACCAACCCGTCTGGCAAGCGTAGTGTTTAACGAAAATTAAACCTAAACATTATAATACATAAGGATTATTATAAAATAAATTCATAGATATGTCGAAAGGCATTTTTCGAAATAAAACCGTAGAGAAATATTTTGTTAAAATGAAACGAATGGTTGGTTTGACTTACCGCAGTTTCGTTGCCAGGTAGCGTGAATTAAATGAAAGATTTACTTACATTTTTATGAGATTTAATAGATAATATGATGAATACAAGATATACAAAGATGTGATTAGTTTAAGACAACACTGAATGAATTGACCGTGACACAAATTTACATGCTATGGGTATTTGTAAGTTTTAGAAAAAGAGAGCAAAAGCCAACTGAACCGAAGCCGACCGGGCACACGCAGATTCTGGCGAGCTCCGATCGTGCCGACGTCGGGCAGTTCCGGTGTGTCTTGCGCGGTGTTGTTAGTGGTGAAAATGCGGCGAGAGTGCGTGCCCATAAAACAAAGTTTTCTGTAACTGAAAGTATGTTATGATCATGCAAAATGTTATGTTATGTTAATCAAGTACATAAATTAATATTATTATTCGATTATTAACACCGTAGTTACTATATTTCGTTTTTTTTTTTATTTTCGGGATAAAAAGTAAGTAGCTCTTTTGACTTTCCATCTCTCCGACTATCCCTGTGCAAAAAAACCAGTCAATCGGCCGCTCTGTTGAGACGTGAAGAACACACAAACAAATACACTTTCGCATTAAAAATACTAGTGTAGAAGATGTTGATTATATAGTATGGACCATAGAATTATAATGTACCAGAAGGCGCGTAGAATCATGTTTACATACATTGCACTGCGTCCAAAAGTCTGACATCCCGCCTGCGCGCATGCGTGAAGTAGCTGCGTAATGTTACCAGACCGCGAACTATAATAATAATAACGGCCGAATTGGATAATTTTGTGTAATGTTATGTTATGTTTTGCCACAAAAAATATTATACTGACTGGACTGTAAAAAAAACAGATACTTTTATTATGCAAACGTAAAAAAAATCATTTAGTAATTGAGTAAATTAATATTTAATACCGTTTAATATTACACTAAGGTTTATTAATAGAAAACCGGGTTGAAAAATTGACTATCAAAAATTGGCCACTTAAACCAGCCAATGACAGGTCATAGGTCTCTCTTTTCCATGTACCTACAGCTCGCACCAACTATGCACAGAACTCTCCTCTTATTCGCTTGGCGCGTAATTATAATGTATTTTTCAGTAACATAGACATATTTAACTGCAGTAAACTCACTTTTAAAACTAGAATTGAAAAATTATTAGATGAAAAAAATTATGTTTCTTTATAAATATTTACATTATAAATTTTAGATGTTTCTATTCACTCATATCAAACACACACTCACCCTCACACCCGTATACACTCACACACATATTCACATACCTACCAAAACCACACTCCACTCACTTACCCACGCATCCTCACACACAAAAACTCGCACACATGCACTTCTACATATATTATTATCTAACTGATCTGGATTTTTATAATTGTATTTATGTGGAAAACTGATTTGGTTTTATTTTATGTTTTTTTTTATGGTGTAATTTTTTTGTATTGCTGTTGTTTTTCTGAATAAACAAAATACACCCTGTGGATGCCTAGACACCTATATTATCTTCTCTAAAATGTTCTTCATCTCTGTTGTAATATGGTAATATTAACAGCTCTCCAGGGAGTTGAATCCAGTACTTGTCTACGAAAATTTATACAAACTTAAAATATTGTTGATTGACTACCCTGGCAAAACTAACGAAATGTCCGCCTTGTTTTATTTAACAATCTGACAGACGGTAAAATAATCGAATTCTTGAGTAGGATTGTTTGTGAATTTACTACTTACACATTAAATGTGATCCCACCCTATTCCCTTTAATCCCAGCAGTATTTTGACACTTACAAACGACACAACACGGCGTAAATGAGTTTAAATCGGCAGTTGCGTACTAAGCGACGTCTACAGAGTAACTAATGGCCAAAACGTAAACCTACTAATTTATGAGTAGTTTAGTCGGCTTCAGTTTGATGCGCGTACGCGGTTTCTGGACTTTCATAATTGAAAAATATCACTTTTTTTACAGTTTTAAAGTAATAAACGTCTTTAAAATACTGTCCAGTAAAAAAATATTGATTGCAAAAACGGTGGTTCCATTGGCAACGCCCCTAATACGTCACAATTCATGTTTGTTTGTTTCTGCCATCGAAATTTGTGTAGAATAATATCAGAAATCTTGACGTCACAACAACCAAGGCCAAACACGTCGCGTTTTTCTACGAACGTATTTTTATTGAATATCTTTTTTACATTTATGTATGAAAACATTTCTCCACAATATCCATATTGATTTTGAAAATACAATGAATTATTTTTATTCCATTTAATATATTTGTATCGGTATTCCTAGTATGTGATATTTCCCTCATTCTATGGTATGAATTTAGCTTTTATTTTTCAGAATTGTCTTTAATAAACTGGACGTTCGGTAGGTGTATATTGTATCAAACATAGAATTAATAATAGTACAGAAAGAGCGTAGAATCATATTTGAATACATCGGACTGTGTCCAATAATCCCGCCACTATGCCCCACTTTCGCCGCGCGCATTCGTGGTGTCGCCACGTAATGTTGCACGGTGGGAAAAAATATAGTCATAACACAAACGTAAAGTAAAAAAAAAAGCAATCTCTTAATTTCTCTAAAATTTTATTGTGCACGCGGAAATATTGATTGAACAGAGTAGATAAGTAAAGGCTCATTTAATAACAGTAATTGAATTAATGAACTTTAAACTTAAAATATAAAACAAATTTTATTTGACATAAAACGGATATTTTTATATCATGTTAAATAATATTTTATGTTTTAAAGATAATGTCGGTCAAATGTCCACCACGGCGTTGTTTAATCCGAGGTCCAATTTTCATTAGTTCTCTCATTAGATGAGCAAAGTAAGGTAAAAAAAATCTAACCTGGCAACACCAACGAAACGTTCATTTTGTTTCTTCGACAATCTGACAGATGAAAATATAATTCAATTTTTAAGAAATTCATTTGCTACTTAAACATTCGTTTGCCAATTACACATGAAATGTGATACTTTTCTGTTTCTTTAAGATCCTAGCAGTATTTCTACACTTTAAAAGGACACGACACGGCATAGTTGAATTCAAATCAGGAGTTGCGTACTGAGCGACGTCTACAAAGAAACTAATCGGTCAAAACGTAAATCTATTTTATCTATGAGTAGTTGAGTCGTCTTCTGTTTGATGTGCGTATGCGGTTTCTGGACTATTCTTAATTCTATGGTATTAAACTATATATGTAATATGTATATTTTTCTCTTATTTTTGCCATCTTAGAAGATCACTCGACGGTAAGTTTAGAATCTAATAATTTTAAGACAGCTGTTTCTGCTAGCCTCGTACGACAGGTCCACCGCTTTCTAGATCATTGTAAATCAGTTGTTTGACTTCAGGATTATAAAAGAATGGCCACTCATCAAAAATCAACAGAGAACGCCTAACAGTAATCATGCGTGCGCTATCGCTTGTAGAGACGCCACATCGCTAAAAAGATCTGCAATGAGGAATTTCTCTGTTTTTTTTATTATTGCGTCATTTCTCAGGCGCACGAAGAAAAATAATCATATCTTGTTATTTTCTTAACCAATCTGCCCCATTTTTTGTAAGCATCTAGCCAAATATAGCTGTATCTCAGAGGCAGACGGATGCAAATCCAAACGTCAAATGCTCAACAAGACCCTAAAGAATCTACTTTCCCTTGTTAATCTTAATGACTCCCGAGGGGATGAAATCCAGTCTTTGGTCGACGAACATTTGGACAAACTCAAATATTGTAATGAAACCAACTGGTCCAAGAAGAAGTTTAAAAATTGAAAAATTGTTTTCAGGCGTTGCCTGGTATGTGAAATAATTCAATCAGATGAATCTCTTCACAACAATAAAGGTTTCGGCTCTTTGACTTCACTAAAATCAACAAATGGAAGAATTGAAGAAATATGGATGTTTAAACATAGGCAAAACGGTGAATGTTACAGTGTGTAAAGTGGCCACTTAAACCAGCCAATGACAGGTCATAAGCCCTGTAAATGCCTAGACTACCATATTCCCTTATTTAAGGTATTCTCCATCCCTGTTGTAATTTGTTTATTATTGTGATGTTTTTTTTTAATTATAAAAAAATAAGAAAACAAACACAATAAGTTTTTTTTTGGTTTTATTCTTAAAAATATGTAAAATTGAAAAAAGAAGTTTTTTTATATTTTTATTCTATATGTTTTTTACCATTTTTTTGTATAAAAAATATAAAAGCGTTATATATTCCTTAGTCGGCCTAGTAGTGTAATGGTCAGCGCGTTAGCCTGCCATGCAAGAGGTCTCGGGTTCGATTGCCTACATGGTTGATATGAAATATTCATTTAAAAGGGTGTTTTCACACTAGAATATTTTCATAGTCCCTGGACTGGTATCTGAAGCGTAAGACTGATCATCTGACCTTCATGTAACACAAAATGATCAAAATACGCTGCGATTGGTTTACCCATACAGTGCCCTACGCACCATTAGGTGTGGAAAGGGAATGATAATGACGATGATAGTTATCCTATTTCCGGGAAACAAACTAACAGACGTGAACTTAATACGTCACACGCAGAGTAATTTCAAAATAAAATCAAAATTAAAATGATGATACGACACAAAAAAATGTTAAAAGTTGTGAATGTTTGAAACCCACATGTCAGAATTCATATCTCGATTGTCTCAAAATGTCAATTCCGAAATCATATTTCGATTGTCTCGAAATCTCAAGTCCGAAATCACATTCTCCACCTGAAGCGTAAGACTGATCATCTTACCTTCATGTAACAAAAATGATCAAGATACGCTGCGATTAGTGTACCAATGTTGTGCCCTAAGAACCATTAGATTACTCTGTACCTTTATTTAACACCCCCTAACCCCAATGTAATTATTATTATTATTATGAATTACGTATATAGCGCCATTTTCGTAATACAATACCTCAAGGGCGCTTTACATAGTGATTCTATAGTTCAATAAATTTAATTGAAGCTTTTAAATTTGTAATTTCATTAAAACAACTTATTTTTTTGTCACATGCTACGGATTTATTCAAATGATTTAGTAATACCTGAAGTACATGTTTTTCTGTAAACTATACAAAAATTTAAAAAAATTGTGTATATTCTGGAAAAAATAATAGATTTTATAAATCCCAAAAAAAGTTTTTTTTTACTCTAGTACTGAGGGTTAATTTTTTTAATTTGATTATAGACTATTAAACTAATCATTCCCTTTCCGCACCTAATGGTGTATAGGGCACTGCATCGGTACACCAACCGCAGCGTATCTTGATCATTGTTGTTACATGAAGGTAAGATGGTCAGTCTTACGCTTCAGGTACCAGTCCAGAGACTGTGAAATATTACTACACCTTTTTTAATAAATATTTCATGTCAAGCATGTCACGTCAGAGGTTCTCTTCCGCTTATTCTCGGTCAGTTCTGCCGATTGGTCCGTTTACGCCAGGTAAACCGGATACCAACAATGTTTTGAGTATGTCCAAATGTTAGCAGACAGGCTGGATTTCCTCCCTAGATCTAAATTTCTTGCAACAAAGAGAGAGAAAACATTTTAGAGAAGGGAATATAAAAGTCAAGGCATTTTACAGGGCTTACGACCTGTCATTGGCTGCTTTAAGTGACCACAGCATTACAGATGTATAAAAATTATAAAGTTGTTTTTGGGCGTTGCCTAGTAGGCAAATTGGTTCAGCCGGATGAATCTCACCCACGTGATAAAGGTTTCAACTCTTTTTTCTTCACAAAAGCCAACAGATGCAAGAGTTGAGGAAATGTGAATGTTTAAACAGGCAGAATGCTGAATGTTACACAGTGTGTAAAGTGGCCACTTAAACCAGCCGGTAAGTCCTGTAAATGCCTAGACTTCCATATTCCCCTCTCAAAAATGTTTTTCCCCTCTGTTGCAAGAACTAGTGACGTCGGCGTCGTTCAAAAGAGTTCGTCTTTTTTGTACATTTTCAAGAAACTTTGTCGTAAAATTCAATGCTCTAATTTTCACCGCGCGCAAGAGAACATTTTTTGTATCCAATTTCCCGTAGGGCTGAAGTTCCTCATTGTGGGTAGCGTAGGTCCACAATTTATGTTGAATGTGTTTGCACACAGACCTCGCTTCCTCTGCATTCATTCATCTTCCCATGCACGCACGACGATTACTCTGACTTTTGACATGCCCATCTTCAAGTATCTGTTGAATTTGATCTTGCCATATCTTTCTCGGCCTTCCTAGTTTTCTGCACCCATCAACATTCGCTTCGTAAATCCTTTTAGCCGTTCTTCGCTGTCCATTCGCTCCACACATCCAGACCGGCGCACCGGTCCTTTCTTGATTTAGACAGCCATGATCATCTCTGCCGCAAGGCAAGTACGCAACGCACGGATCTCGACATTTGCGCACCTGTCATACCTAGTTTTACCACACAGAGATCGCATTTCGACACCTTTCAGCCTGGCTTGATCCTTGACTTTCCAACTCCACACTAAGACTTGGCTCCCGTGCATAAAGGTCGGCACTAGAGATGCAATGCGGTAAAATTACCGCGGTATTTTACCAGATTTTGGTAAAATACGGTATTTTTCGGTAAGAAACAAACCATGCTTCCCAGCTCCACAAATTACAAGTAGTTTTATAATGTCTAATTATGAAATGTCAAATGTCCACTCTCTACCTTCGCATAAAAAAATCACCTTGTGCCTGTCAAACGATAGAAATGGTCAAACAATATACATATCTAGGCTTAACTATCGAAAATAATTTTCATTGGAAATTACATGTAGAAAGTGTTTGCCAAAAACTAAAAGCGGTACTTATAAAATTTAATTATTAGAAATTCTGTGTTCCGCGGGCCACCTTGTACTGTTTATACCATGCGCTGGTTGAGTCAATTATATCATATGGAGTGAGTTGTTACGGGCTAACATTTACAACGTATACAAATAGGATAAAAAAATTACAAATTAGATTCCTTAAAATGTTAGCAAGTAAAACCAACTTGATAACTTGTCAAAATGACTACGAAAATCTTTTCCCGATGTGTAAAGTTTTGACGGTAGAGAATATGATATACTATCGCCTGGTAACAGAGGACTTCATG